>NW_021940208.1:14094835-14289835 GCF_001715985.3 Manacus vitellinus | reverse complement strand
AACACAGCTACATCTCTTTTGTCCTTCAAAAATTGCAGAAATTCATGTATAAACAGTAGGCAAATACTTCATCGTGAACTTGACAGAGCAGTCAGGATTTAGGATCAGATATGTAGGGACACTAACAATCAGCCTTTCAGAGAAGTGAAATAATTTCTTTATAAATTCATCAAACCTTTTCCTTCTAGGACACCTAGAAATTCTGGCTGTCAGAAAGCACTGGATGGAGCAAGTCAGTGTCAGTGACTTTGGATCAGGTTCTGTAAGTATTGTGGGACACTAAAATCCCATAATACCCTTCTTCCCATGCCCTGCAAGGTTGTTACAATAATGGCTCATGTAGTACCAAGAGAGAGAGAAATCAACATCCACCAGGATAGTCATCTGTGTAGAATCATAGAGTCATTTAGGTTGGAAAATACCTTTAAGATCGTCGAGTCCAACCATGAACCTAACACTGCCGAGTCCACCACCAAGCCATGTACCACCACCACCCTGCACAGCATTACTAGCTTACACTCATGTTTTAAGTATGCACTCCATTATTCAAGCCAGAAACGAGTCCAATGCAGGGGTGAGGCTGGTCCATCCTGCCAACACCACCTTCTTGTCCCACCAGCTTAGGATGGGAAAGTCTTGATGAAAGCCAACTCTTCCAGTATGGAAAGGATACAATGTTCACTTATGATCACTTATGATCATCATCATCATAAGTGGCTTGCATTTCTCCTTCTGGCTGTGACTTTTAGAAAGTCCCTCTATTCATAGTTGAAAGCAAGATTTAGCCCTAGAGTACAGCAATTTTTGCATACTTCTATTCTAGCAACTGACTTCTCTATCAATTTTCTAGTGCAAACATTTCCTTGCACCATACTTAAAGTTGCTAGATGTCTTTGTCGAAAGCTGACACAAATACCAAACATACCCAACTGGAACAGCTATGGAAAGTAACCTGCATTCCTGTGAAAGGGGAGGCTGCCTGCCTTGCTCAAATAATTTAGTTCAGGGCCAAATAAGGAGGTGACCTCAAAATTATATCAATCAGATGTTACACCACATTCCACGTGTTTTCTGTGAGGACTGTTCATAGAGCATTCAATTCAAATTAATTGATTTTCACTTCACTACATTTCCACTCTTCACCTGTTAATTTTTTTAACTCGGAATGTTCAAATAATTGAATTGTACAAAGATGCACATATCACAAGCACAAACCTCCAAGACAGATTTAATTCAGAAGTCTGCTAATGCCTGGTCAATTAGCAAGCACAGGACCCCTTTCCCTTCCTACATTCTCTACTACCTAACAAAGGAGAAAAATAATTATGTTTTCCTATTTCCAGGCAGACCAATTAAAAGTGAGATTGTAAATTATTAAGGTACATAGTTACAGCTATCACAATGAAAGTTTTGCTAGCTTGTTTAAGAATAGCTATTTCTGTGAAGTAGTTCATTATAAATAAGTGAAAATACACAAAACACATGTACACTGCTCAGAGTGTGGTTTCATGACTCTAAAGAACATTTGTGCTGCTTAGTAGTTGAAAGAACAGTGCAAAACACTTTAATATTCTTTCTTTTTTCTTTTAAATAACCCTATGGATCTAAAACTCTCATTAATTTTGTAATCTGACAGAAGGAAGCCTCTTCAGACCACCATTCCTAAAATCACAATAAATACCTTTCATGCCTAGTAAATTCTGTTCTATATCACGTATCATTTTTCCCTTTTGCAAACTGCTACAGTGATTCATAAGAGACAAGAAAACACCTAACCCAGAATTCCAAACAACTATGAACAAGAAATATATCTGATGTAGTCAGCACTTCCTATATACCTGCTGCACGTCATCGCCATGTTAATCCATTCTGTCTTAATAAAATCATGTTCGAATATATAATCTCCTAAATAATTTCATGGAAATCCCTCATTATGGCTACATGGCACTAATAAAAACTGCGTATGTAGTGAAGAGAAACAACAAAAAACCCCTATTCTTTTCTGAAGTGGTTTGCTCTGCTGTTCTGCCTACCAACACACACATTTTACATGCCGTTGGCCCTTCCCATGCTGTAATGCAAACAGCCTCTAGAACATACTATGTTCAGCTAATAATTAACACTCATCCAGAGCCGTCATAAATAAAGGTCTAGTTTAGCATTTGCTGTGGTATTGTCTGAACTCCCATGCTAAGCCTGTTAGTCTCTGGCTGGGTGAACAAACTCCAGCCACAATGAGAAGCCAAATACCAGGGTCCAAGCAGCTCCACTTTCTTTTCCAAATTAGACCACAGTGTGAGGCAAACTCTGCACACTGAGTGTCTGACTTTGTGAGTGTCACAGAGCTTTCTTTGATGAGTTTCTCCAAGTAGCGTTTTTTTCAGAATGCTTTGTTTGATAATTTGACAGAACATGAAAAAGAAAAAAAAAGAAGGAAAAAAAGTCTATCAAAAGGACCAGCTGACTGTTTTTTTGTGTTTGCGTCAGTACTTCTCCACAAGCCTTTCAGACAGAAACCTTACAGGGCCAGAGAAGAGATGGGGAAAATAGTCAGGCACCCATGTTGCCACTCATACACATTTCATATTTCACAGCACTTCTAATAAGATGAGGGAAATCAGACAATGTGTCCTGGCAAAACCACAGTTAGGCAATTGCGTTCTCCCTACCTGAGGTTACCTTGTACTTTCACAGAGATGGAGCATTCATCTTCCTTTCTTCTCCTAAACCACTTAGTTACAGTTCTTTTTATATATAAATCCCTACTTACAAAATAAATAAAAAAAATGTGTGACTGTTCTGTGCTGCTGCCACAGAGTAGTTATGACAGTGCTTAAAGATTAATATTTTTCATACAAAAAATCCCAAGACCCAAGAGAACCTGGTCCCCTTGGTATCATGATTGCCAAAAGCCACAATACCTACACAGATACACACCCTGTGGTGATTCCATGTCCCTATGCAGACGACAGAAAGGCAGAGCTTCCTGAACAAAGCAAGCAGACTCCAGCAGCAACAGTAAAATCCCAGGAGACTGTCAGTGCAGGAGGGATTTCATTGCTTCACTCCTTTACCCTGTTGCCCCACTTCTCCCACTCCCTTGCTTTCCACACTATCACAGACCTTCTCTGGAGGGACCAGACTGGGATAGGTACTACACTATCCCAGGGCTGTTTATGGAGTTCTTCTGACATGAGCTGCAGGAAGATGAGATGCCAATTAGGCTTCAATCCATTTTTGCCACTGCCAGCTCCTCAGCTCTTGGTTTTGCTGATATCCACCCCCTTGAGAGTCTTCTTTGCAGCATCTGTCAAGCTTTAAGCATGCCCTCCCTGGACATGAAATCATTATAAGACGAGCAACCCCACTGTGCCTGAGCTTGCACCTGCCAGCATAGGCTGGCATCAGCATGGCATCAGCAGCCATGTTCCTGTTCATAAAGGCTTGATTTAGATCTGTCCAGCTAAGTGCATGAGATGAAAACTCATTTTCACCTAAATACCCAGGGTCTGCTCATGATGCTTTTGGAAGTCATGACAAAACTCCAGGGACAAGTCTCGGGTTACATAAGCTGTCACAGTGTCATTTCTCTGGAAGCTAACAAGCTTCCTTCTCCACACCACAATGGAGTAGGACCAAGACAAAGTCAACTCTTACAAAACAAACAAACAAACAAAAAACAAGTGTGTTCCCCTACATTCCATGCCAGCAGGAATTGGCCCACACTGTGTCATTTACTAGTCACACTTCTGACCTCTATTTTATTTTTGGTTCCCCCAGCACAATCAAGAACTGCAGTCATCAATGTTATCTAAGCATCTAATTTATAACGCTTGGCTGAACCCTTCCAGGAATCAGAAAGCAAGGTGGTATGCAATTTGATACAGGGGTCAGAGCCAATTTTTAAAGAAGACAAGGGAAGAGTTCCCATCAGCTTAAATGGAACATGGATCAGGCTTGCAATGATAAAAAGGCAACAAATATTTTAAGACACTAAAAGAACCATTTCAGGCATGCTCAGATTTACTGAAAGCTGTAACTTGACCTACCCCAGCTCCCCACTCCACAAATTCTCTTCTGTCAGAAGACAACATATATGTCAAACTAGGGCTGCTATCATCCTACAGCTACACACACATACTCTTTAGCCTGAATACTAGTTAAGCTTTTAACTGAATGGAGATTTTTAAGTAAAACATGCTTTCCTTAAATCCAACCAAGACGGAACATAGTACAAAAGTGTTTTGTCAGTATTTTTTACTTTGTTATGTGGTTCTCTAAGCACAGAACACAGGCTTAAAGGAAAGATGGCCCTCTTTCAGCAGAAAGTGCTGCCTCTTTCAGGAGCAGCAAAACTCATATGCTGAAAAACATTGTAAAGTGGGGGATAAAAGGCACTTAATCTGCGTGAATCTCTACATTCAGTGAGTACCCCCCAAAACTGGATTTATCCATCATAAGAGAAGCATTTCATCTCTCAGCTACAAGGTGTCACCATAAAACCAGCAGAATGCTCAGTGCCTCTCATAAAACACTTCTGTCACAGGGACCAAATAATTATTATACGTAAATGTACACTAAAATACTTCATGTTTTATTCTTTCAGCAAAACGATTTGGTCAAGGACTGATGAACAAAAGCCTGTCTCTGTATTTTGCTATTAATTTTATGCAAAGCTACCTGCTAGGTACTAGCTCAGAGGACAAGGACAGTACTGACCACATTGTCATTCTGGATGACAAACAAACACAGCATCACAGGCTATCACAGTCTGGAAAGATCCAGCTCACCTCAATGAAATGCCACACATCCACTGGAGTCTTGGAAATCAACAAACTTGTCAGAGAGATTTTAAAATCTACGGTGCTTTAGTGGGCACTATAGCAAAGAGTTGGCACTCTAAAATCTTTACCTGGCAGGATTTAATAGCATATTCAGTTTAAGCTGTTTAAAAATGAGGCCTTTTAATTTCCCACCTCTTTTGGACAGGAAGGAAGGCCAGCATTTCAAAGAGCTGCTGCTGAAGAAAAGATGTCACATTTCCCCTTTTGGACAGCAGTGCTCCTCCATTGACAAACACTTCTCATAAATGATCTCTCCAGAGATGACTCTTCAGACACTTCCCCCATTCCTTTTCCCAGAGGCAATTCCTCCATAAAGTCATGGATTTAGAAACGCAATTTTTAGTGTTTCACTTTCTGAGTAGAACAAAAAGTAGTTCCTTAATATTTTTCAGGAAATTCCCTCATCTTTGGTGTTGCTATGCCCTGCCTTAGGGAAATGCTGGAAGTCAGGTGGCTCTGCTCCTCCATGAGACCCCGACTCATGCACACCAGTGGACCTGTCTTTCAATGGGTCAGACTTCAGTCATGCAGTTAATTTCAGCTTTGATGAAAGAAGTTGTCATTCTGTCTGAAAAAAACCAAGATATATATATATAATAACAACTTGAACAGAACTGGTGACTGAAGAGCTCAAAGACCAGGTTGTTGGTCTACCAGGTACCTGCAACACATGGACTTTCCAAAGAATTCAGGTTTTTAGAGTATAAGAAAAAAAAGAACTTGGTTTTTTGTTTAAACTTTACAACATTTTTATATTCTAAAATAACTCAAAATATTTTCTTGAAGTCTTCCCTAAAGAGTTTCCTATTTTGAGTCTGATTATACACTAGATGCTGTCCTAACAAAGGCATCAGCAGGCTAAAATCCCCCTTGCTATGCAAAAGTATACACACTAAAAGACTGTCTCTAGATTGCAGACTCTCAAAGGCAGGAACCTTGTCTAGATTTACATTTTTAAAATTATGAATACAATAGAGTTCTTATCTTGACTGGGATCTGCTGACGCAACCATAAAATTAATTGGTGGGTTTACAGGAGCAGGTTCAATTCTGATTCCACTGAGGTCAATGGTATTTCAACCATAATAGAATCAAGTCAAAATTTCTCCTGATTCACAGTTGCCTCTTATAATTGTGTTAAATTTGAAGAGCAAAGTTTAGCAGATTAAAGATGCATGGCCTAGGCCAGACCTCAAAAATATGCAGCATCCACACCTGAAGACAAGTTTTACCTCAGCAGCAGCATGTGGTACCCAGATATAAAATCTTATCTTCAAATCAAAAGTAGTGGCAGAGGTCTGCCTTTATAAAAGGAATGAAAAGGAAACAAAAGGGCTTTATAAAGGGGAAAATATGGATTTACACTGTAACAAGTTTTATTTCTTAAGCTTTTTGAATGCAACACAAATGAATTGCATTACTGCCCATCACCAAATCAGCCGGAGCACATTCAAACCCCAAAGCAAATCTCAACTTAGACAAAATCCCTAATGAAGTCCCTGCAGGGTGGACTTTGTCTACTCTGTCTTTGAAAACGATGAATGGCAAAGTGGGAGAGAGTGCCACATTCACATCTCCCTGGGTCCTGAATCAGAAACAGAGCACATCAGATCTTTAACTGACACAGCGAATAAATCCCCAAGCACATCTCAGTGTGTCACTGCTGCTGATGCTCTTTTAGCAGGTCACTTCAACACAGTGTTCTCAGATCAGCCGAAGACACTGAACCTTTTCACAGCTCTGGATAGTTAACACAGCTAGCTCCAGAAATGTTCAGGGCTGCAGTGACTGGGAGCAACAAAATTGCAAAGAAAAGAATCTGAAGATGTCCCACTCTTGCTTGCTGGGTAGGATTTGGGTTTGTGACGTAGTTACGCCAACTTCAACAACTACCTGCTTTCAGAAGCACAGTGCTCAACCCTTCTCCCATTCCACATTGCACCCGATTCCCCCACTGAGCACTAGTGCTTGCCCAAACAGGCAGCAAGCCAGTTTCAGGAAGCTAAACCAGAAGTGAAGCAACTCTACCAAAAAAAAAAAAAAAAAAAGGCAAGTTTTTTGGTTTTTTCTGTGGCTTTAGATTCCTAAAATGACCTCCTGACATGTCGGACAAGTGCCAGTGTTGGAGCAAGAAAGAAAGAAATACACAATAGAAGGAGGGAACCTCTAATCTCCTATTTTCATAAGAACATAAAATTCCAGACATCTTTAGCCAGGGGAGAGCAAATCATCAAACTAATGTTTGAGTAAAATCTTGCTTAACAAAGCTTAGCTTTATATATATGTACACACACACACACACATATAGTACATAATTTATGTAGAAGATACTCTAATCCTGTCCCAGACATGTAGTGAGAGTCCAAGATCAGCAGTGAACTACAGACCAAGGTAACGAGGTCATTGAAGGTTTTCTCTCATATAAAATTATCTTCAGACCTAGTAAGCATCTGAAATTAAGTCCTCTGAGGAATATCAAAGATCTGAGGAAAAGTGTAGTATCTATCTCATAGACACTACTAGTAGTCTTCAGTGACAGGTGTTATAGTCTGTGAAATTCTGATTTAAAAAGTACTGAAGCCATAGTTTAAAAAGAACCATAACAGTTACAGTTTCTCACAAAGCTTTCTTGCTGTGTCAAGCTTATTAATTGAACTATCAATTCTTCCTAAACCAGTACCCACATCTCAAAAGACCTTTCTTTTCTACTGAGTCCTTCATACCTTGCTGAGTGGATTGCAGTTTCTGCTCTCATCCCCAGTGCTGGTACCTGTGGAGAACATCATCTAACAACACCCAGCTTCCAGCAAAGCTGCTCATCCAAATTCCAAGAGAGACTGTCTGCAAAGGTGAAGTAGATGAGGCAGCTCAAGTTTCAGGGGTTTTCTCAGACTTATGCCCTCCACAAATGTCCACAATCGCAGAACTGTTTCCTACTGTACAGTGTAGAGAAAGCATTTATGCTTAATCTCCCAGCTCCCCGCAAAATTCCCTCTGGCCAGCTCAAAATCTCACTTCCTCACAACCTGAAACTTCACCATTATCCAGCCTAAGCTTTCTTGTGACCCATTCAAACCAATCCATTCTTGTACTCTATTTCAAGGACTTTTTTTTTCCTCCCTGGTGTTAAACCTCAACATATTTACAGAGAGCAAGAGCATACCCTCTCAGTTTTCATTCTGCAGGCTAAGTCAAAATCTTTAGACTCCATCATTTGATAGCCTTTTCATCCCCCTGATCATCCCAGTAAGCCCTTTCTGCACCTGTTTTGGTTTCAATCCATCTTCTTTAACACAAGTGACCAACTGCATTGTGCATTTAGACTGAACCCTCCCAGTGCTGTATGTAGCGGCACTGATAGAGCTCTCCCTGAGCCTCACAGGCAAATATTTTAGGTACTTTAAGTCACCAGAGCCCTTCTGTGAGGTTGCCTCCTGTGCTGGAAATACTTCCCAGCTTAGCAAAAATTTCAATAATACATCACTACCTTTTTATGGTGAGATGTTTAATGTCCCTAATAAAAACAGGGAATAAAATCAGTCCAAGGACCAATCCATAAAAACTCCACTAATAGCTTCACTCCAGTCTAACAGCTTTCAGCACTCCCCATTGCTGTCTTCTCCTCAGAGTTTTCACCATCTATCATACAAGTCTTCTATTAACACTAATTTTACCCACTGTAACAAATGCTCTCTTCTGTGGGTCATACCTAACACAGCCCTCCAGATTAGCACAATTTCCCATTTCTAGAAAAAGAAATTCCTACCAAAAATAAAATACTAGGTTTGCCTGAAACAATTTATCCTGCTTCAGTAAACTCATCTTCCGTGTACTTTCAGGTCCTCCTCTACTGTTTCATTTAGAAGCATTTTTCTATGCCCCAAGCACAACCCAAGTCAGACTGACAGCCCTTCAGCCAAACACAAACCACGCAGCCAGAGGTACACACACACTTGAGGATGGAAAACACCTGCATTGCCTTGGAGAGAAGCAAACACTCCCTCACCAGGGTTTGCTCCCATCTTTGTGCTATACCTTCTGGTGACTTGGGAAGGAACCACTGTGGCTGAAGACCTTCTGCTTGTCCAGATTTGTTTTCCAGTTTCCTGCTTCAATTCCCCAGGCAGCAAAGAAACCCTTGTGCCAGGAAAAGGGAGCGGATGGACGGTTGGAGGGAAAGCAGTCGCTTCTTTTAGCAGTGCTATTGGCTGCCCCTGCTCCCTTTGTTCATCCCATGACAGGGAATTCCCCAGACCCATGTTTCCACTCCAAGGAATATATCAGAAATAGGGCTAGCCCACTTAGCATCCACACTCAGACTGTATTCCATTTACAGTCCCACCTGAGTACACCATGTTGGCAAAGACTCCTGTTCCTTTTCATTTAATAGCTTAAAAAGATTTCGCTTTATATCTTAGTATATGTTTCAGGACCCAAATCAGCTTTATTGCAGGAATTGCCGTTTTATCCCCATGCTTCTACACCTCTAAGACACAGGTTTTTCTGCAACTTGCCCTTTTCCCATTCCTCACAGACCCTCTGCTAAGTACTCACAGCCTTTTAGTCTCCAAATCCTTGCTTGCAGTTTCACCCTTTCTGGGATAGTGTTTCCACAGGATTTTTGCATTTCTGACAAAGTTTCAAGTTTCCTTTACATTCAGAGCCATAATCACCTTTTTGAACTGGGCCTCTTCAGATCTCAGAGTCTGCCCATCAAATTAGCTACAGGCCTGCTTCTTGCAGTCTCCTGCTTAAAGCAGATTTACTCAGGAAGACACGAATCACTGTTTTTGCTAAAACACACCAACAGGTTTTTGATCGCGAGAGTGCCAGCTTTTCCTGAGCAATGCTGCTTGTGAGGAAAACCTGACCACTCCTTGCAAGTCAGCTGCCATAGAAACTGCTTTCTGTCTCTCCACCATTTATACTGTTTATCAAAAGGCACTTTATTATTGTAAATAATAATAATAACACAAGCAGAACAGTTTTTAATCTGGTGCTGCAGCCATTACCCCTCCTGGGATTTGACCACTCTCAGCCTAGAAGTCTGTGCCTTCACTCAAGGAAATTGCATTTAATTCTCCTTCCAAAAATTGTGCATTGCAACTGTGCTGTTTCCAGGTTCACCTCAGCCATGGTACCTATGATGAACACTGATGAACATATAATCCAGATTATTATTAAAAATTAAAAAAAAAATCTATCTGAAGCGTATGGAAAAGCTTTAGATCAGAGGTGCTTAACACTAAAAGGAAAGTGTGATGACACTGCAGGGTAATTTATTTATTTATTTAAATACTTGTAGTGATCATATACTTGGCCCAAATGCTGTTCCCAACATGCACTTTCAACCTGTTTTTTTCTTGATGTTGTTTCCGTGCACCTTGACCTAACCTTTGAAGGGCTGAACGATTCCCTTCCCTTATTTGCATGGGAACGTAAAAGATATTTTTAGAATGCAGCCAAACAAATCCATGCCTACATCAAGCAATTTTCAGTAAACTATGACAAACCTTTTTTGTCAAAAAAAATTCTGTTCATCTGTCTTTGTAGCTGCATAGCCCTTCCAGGACTGTGGGGACCCAAACAAAAGCATAAAGCACTGCAGGTGCAGCCCTGCTTGGACAACAAAGAAGCGTATCGTCACCTCCCTGCACACTTGCTGGGAAAACATGTTCCTTCAAGGACAATTCTCTCTCCCTCTATCCTCCTCCAACCTCTCCCTAGTGTTTTAGGAGCAAAAAGCAAGTTTAGTATCCCAAAACAAGCTTTCAGTTAATTTTTTGAAGGACAGCAATTTATTACTCTGTTAAAAGCGTTCCTAAATATCACCTTGCAGCACAGACCCTGTAAGTCAAACCCAGAGGTGTGTAGTTCCCTCTCTGGTTCCCAGTCTGGGCTCTTCAGCCCTGTCCCAGCTGCTCTGTGGCAACATGAAACTTCTCTCTTTACTCTCCCCTGGCCTCTCCTTCTATACACTCCTAGCTCTTTCCCCCTTCCCCAGAAGTCCACCATCTCCACTCCTGCCTTCCTCCTTCCCTCTGCACAGCTCCCTGATAGCTGCTCCAGATCTTCCAACTACCAGTATTCCTCCTGACCATCCAACCTGAGCTGTCTTTTGCCACCTGCCAAGGACACAAGGAGCAATGGAGGCACCAGTATTTCACAGAATCATAGAATGGTTTGAGTTGAAAGGAACCTTTACAGCTCATTTAGTCCAACCCCTTTGCAATGAGCAAGGACATCTTCAACTGTATCAGGTTGCTCAGAGCCCCAGCTAACCTGACTTTGAATGTTTCTAGTGATGGGGCATCCACAATGTGTCTTGTCAACCTGTTTTATTGTCTCACCACTCTCATTGTAAAAAATATTTTTCCTTATATCTAGTCTGAGAAGAGGAGTGGGGCGAGTCCATGTTCTTGGGAGATTGGTGGGGTAGGGATGTCAGCAGTGGGATGTAGCACAGCTCTCTACTGCAGAACAGCCCAGGACTACCAGAGCAGCCGAGGTGAGGGTGTTCCATGGTCTTGCTGTGCTTGAGATAGCATAGCACTGCCTCAGAGGACAGTCCGCAGGGGGAACAAGAGGCACCCCATGGCATGGGTACACATCACTGTCTGCCACGTAGGTGCCACCTTTTAATATGCCCAAGGGCAGCACAACGATGGGGACAGCCCACAAAAGCATGAAGGTCTTGGGACTGATCAGAGAGACCTCCCTCACTCCATGGCATGGCCCTGAGGAGCACAGCTAAGACACGTTTGCTAATGTTCTTGTCAGAGGTGTTGGCAAGAGTTGTTTGGCACTTGGGAAGGAAACAGTCTTTGAATCTTCTCTTAACACCCTTAGGGTCCTGTCTGTAGTTTGTATTTTTCCTCTTCTCCAGTGACAAGCACAGTAGCTGTTGTAAAACCTGATGAGTCATAGCTGCAGGCTGCAAGGGAAAGACAAGGTAAAAGGAGAGCAGAGACAGACAAGACGGAAAGCTGCTGTCACTAACCAGCTTCCAAGTCATTGCTATGTAGCTACCACTGGCTTCTCTGCAGTATCACATACATACATCTTCAGCTTTCCCTGGCTAAATCCATGGTTTGAGGAAGAACTTGAGAACAGCCACACTATGTTACACATATCTGCCTAAGAGCAGCATAAGAGTCACTGTGCCCTTCTGACCAGAAAGTGCAGTCAGAACTGCCCACTGTAACGGTGGGACGTTGGGAAGAGTTTGTCAGGCAGCTAATCTAGAAGAAAAGCAGAACTCTGAGAAGGCCAAGAGTAACGTGTTTTGATCAAGATATGCTGAAACTGCCTTTACTGCTGTCTTTCATGAAAACTGGCAGCAGTCACCAACCCTGGCTGCTCTGCTTTGCCGTATGTCCCATCTCCATACACAAATACACTGGGAAAAATCTTCCTGTGACAAATGTTTCAAACTCAAACATAGAAGGATAGAAGTCTTTTAGGTCACTGATTTGATTCACACCTAATATATTTTTCATGCAGTAATTTGAATATGAATATGATAGTGTCATAGACAAAGGACACCTGTTCCAATAGTGTTGAGTACTGAATGCCTTACAAGTGGTGGATCTAAGCACCTACTTAGATCCACAACACTAATGTGGAGCAATACCAAGTATTTCTTAGGCTGCTATTCAGTTGTGTGTGGGAAACAGTTTTCCCACCATAGGAAACACATTCACAGTGTCATAAGTGTACCTACTCCATGAAAAAGCTGGTGTTATTCATGGCCTTTAGAAAAGAAACCAAGACAGAGGGATCCAGCTCCCAGCGCAGCAGCACAAGAACAACTTACTGGTGCAACAGAACAGTTCCACTCAAGTGACTGCTCTGCTTAATGCAGGTGAACAACTGAATTAAGTTTTTTGCAGTCTATCACATATCAGTCTCAAAACTAATCTTGCTTAAACTAGTCTTCTACTTCACCAGAGAGATAATTCTGTGCTGGATTGTGCCTTGCTTCTAGTTCAAGCTGTAATAGTTATTCCCTCAGAGAACTTACTTTTCAATTAAGTGGATTTTTTCACCAAACCCAAAAATGAAACGTTGTCACTTAAAAATGTCCAGCCAATTCTACACAAAAATCTGCTCTGAGGCATGCTTATCTCAGTGTTTCTAAGAGAGCTGACAGTTGCTGAAATATAGGCACTAGGATTGCTAGTGTTGACAAGGCTTTAAAGCGTCATCACATTGAGTAGCCATTAGAGGTTATATTTCATTGGAAGTAATGTAATTCAATTACCATCACTCTTTAGTATGTCCCATCTCTGGAGGCTGACAACAAGCCATATCATCCATCAGATTTTAACCTGAACTTTGCATTCTAGCCTCACAGATTGCCAGTTCTCCATTATGAATGGCTTCATATTTTTAGTGTCCTTTCTTAGGGAAAAGAGGTTATCCAATTATATTGCACATCCATCTGCCTGCCTGTCTCTCTTTCCTTGGCTTTTCAACTAGTTTCAATCAGGAGGCAAAGGTCTTCAAGAAAATTAGGTTCCTATCAGTTTTTCAACTAATCAGAGGCATGGTAAAGAAGAGAAATCATTTGCACATCCCACTTGGGAGTGGTAAACTATGTAATCCCTGCAAACTGACAATCTGGTGAGCATGGACAGCTAATACTGTCTCTTTCTCCATACAAGAAACACAAAAGGCTGAGGAATTTGTGCTATTGCAGGGACAGAAGGTCAGGGAGACCCACGTCTTGTCCTGTGAGACACAAACCCCTAGGAAAGCAGACTCCTTTAGAACTGTTGTTCATGGAACAACTATTTTATAAATGCAGCAAGCTTAGTAATTTACAAAGAATTTCTTGTGCGTATTTCTTCCGCAAAGAATGTTTTGAGTAATTCACTCTGACAGTCAAACATATTGCAAATAGAAAATATAAATTACACAGAAAAGCAAGGTAACATTTGTTTTCCCAAGTCTACGCATTTAAGCTCTATCAATAAGCACATTTTCTTTCTCAGAATATCTGAAATGCAGAGTAACTGATTCACTATGTTTGTAAGTTTAAATGATTACTCTTACTGATGATTATCAACATTACTGATTCATATTACTGTTGTTGTTCTGCCTTTTTGCTGCCTAACTGAACCATAAAAGTACTCATGACTTTGCTAGTTCTTAATCACATTCATCAACTGCACAACGATTGTGATTTATGACAGCTTATTCCTCAAAGGCAACCTGTTTACATCTGTCATTGTGTCCATTCCCTTTCTCACTCCCTCTCCATCCTTCCAAACTTTACCTCCTCTGTACTACTATTTACGCTAAATCCCTTTTCTTTGGCCTTTCCCACTCACTGGCTCTCACCAACTCTATATCTCACCTTCTCCCATGTCCACACATCCTCCATCCCAGTCTTGTCCCTCATTTTACTACCTCTTTTTCTGCCTCCCACATACACTGTCATTATCTGTATTTTCTGGCTTCCTCCCCTAGCCTGCTCTTTGCTCAGAAGATAGTTCCCTTCCCCTCGCTCACACAAAACTTTACTAGAAAGAGATCGGTGAACCTGGACACACTTATAAAAACACTTCTGCTGGACTTTTCTGGTTTCGCTTCCCTATACTTCTCCATGGATCACATTCATGGAAGCTGCATTTCCCTCTTACTCTTTCTGTTCCACCTGCCCATTCACCACCAAAATCTCACGTTTTCTCCCACTCTCATTGTGGCCCCCACCTTTTCCCAGTTAGTGCTGCTCTCTGTGACAATTATCTTCAGCTACACCCAAAGCTACACACTCTATCACTTTAACTTCTTTTTGAGTGTTTCTCTGCAACATTTACTCTATCAGTCGACCACTGTCACCTTCTCTTCTGCTTCTAATGACTCCCTGGGAATGCACAGCTTCACTTTGCTTTAGACATTTGCTTACCCTTCAATACTTCCATCCTCTTCCTCAAAGACAACTGCTCCTCTAGTCCTTGTAAACCTCAGAGGTTGACATTTTACTGCTAGAAGAGTTTGCCTTCTACCATTTGGGGAGTTACCTGATCCATTTCAGATGCCCCCTGCCCACAGTCTACCCAGGGTGTGAACTCCAGCGTACATCATTCCCAGATAAGGGTCACATCCTACATACACACACACACACACACACAAACAAACACACACACACACACACACACACTCTCCTCTGCTGGAAGACAGCCCATGCTGCTGAGAACAGTCACCCATCAGCTGCAGGTAGGTTGGCAAACTCCCACGTCCAAAATACCAAGTTTTACTCCTCCCTCATATCCATTACTCACTCCCGCTGCCATTCCTTAGGGAGCACCAGCGGAACATTCAGGACAAGACCACCAAGCCTCTTGCCCTCGTTCCCATACTTTTTATAACTTTTGTCACACTTCTGTTTCTCATTTTCTCATCTACATATGCCGCCCTTTCCCTCACGCTCTACCTTATTTTGTCAATTCCTAGAAAGCTCTCTGCCTACGCACAAAAGGAAGCCACTCCGTCTCAGTTTAAGTTTCTACTAAAAGGACACATTCACAAATCTTACAGTCTTCACAAATCTTTTAGTCTTCAATGACCAGCTCTGGTCATCAGTCTCTATTGCTTGTATCTAAATTGCCATTCATCTCCATTATTACTCTTGCCTAATTTTGTCACCTTTTCCCTCTCCCATATTCATTATGTCACCCACAGGGTCTTGTTTCAAATTAGACTGCAAGATATTTAAAGCAGAAAGAGTGCTGATACAGCATATACACCTAGTGCAACAGGAGCTTGTAGAAGCTGGTGTTTCCCCCACAGAATACAAGTATCATAACTGCCCAAGGCTAGTGGGAACTTACCGAGCCGTACAGTTCCCCTTTCTCATTCATTCCAAGGTAAAGTCCACTGTCGACCCCTCGGATGCTGACCAAGCCCACTGCTATACTGATAAATTCCAGTATACCTATAAAATGCAGGAAAAAAACAAACAATGTATATATTGTTTCAATTGAAAGATTTTTTTTTCAGATGTGACTGATCCCTGAGTGTCAAGTAGCTATTTTCAAGGTTGTTTTCCCATTTTCTGTGTTGTTTGGAGGAACATAAGGAACAAACAAATATACAATATTTAAAGTCCTTTGAGTGCCGGTTAGAATGATGAATTACAAACAGCATTAATGTACCAAATTAAAAGATTACTCTTAATCTTTCTCATCATTTCCAAACACAAACTCAATTATACTCTGATTTGCACAGCAGATAGTACATTCAGAGAAAAAAAAAGTTTTTAGAGTGCCCGAATTAGTGGAAGTGAGGAACCAATGAAATTTGTCTTGCAAAATAAATTCTGAAAAAATACGATTTAATCAGAATTGTGAGATAAAACAATGTTACACATGGAACCAAAAGATCTACTTCCAGCCATCAATGAATACAGGGAAAGATTTACTCACAGTGTGATCTTCCAGAGGCTTGAGAAATTAAAATCCTTAGTATAGTCCACTTCCACTCATTTCTGTTTAGATAGTAACAATTCTCCCTGATATGTTATTATTTATTCATCTCAAATTCAAAAATTAAAATATCCTAAACCTAAGTAATAGTGTATACAGGATTAACTCTTCCCATGCACACAGACATTTGTGCATGTAGAAATAATATTTTGCCAAGAAGCACTGCTTCTGCAAAGCTCCCAGGTTCAGCATCCACGTGCACAGTACAGCAAGTATCAAGTATTGGCTCATCTGGTTCTGGGGGCTTGGGGATTTTCTGGCAGCCTTCCCTGCAAACTGCTTACCTCTTCAATGAGGATGCTACCAGCCAAGCCTTGCACAAACCTAGAAGTCTTGTGTAAAAAATGGAAATTGCTTTCTATTTGGGAGTGCTCATCTTAGATTGTAATGATCTCACAGGAGTTATCCAGCAGCATTCAGAAGCATGCTGCTGTGTTACTTTCTAAGTCACAAAATAAAGCACAGAGTAGCATTTTCAATATATTTTGTGAATTTTCATGCCTAAGCCCACCATATAACTATTTTTAAAGCTCATTGGAAACTATATGTATATGAAATAATAAAATAAGGGTATAGTATGTGTTGAGCCTCATGTGGCAAATAAAAAAGCACTTTCATGGATTTTTTTAACAATTAATTTGGCATCTCCCACAAAATAGTTGTGCACTAATCAATAACAGGCATGAATCACAAATCTAACGTGGCACAAGTTGAAGTCAATGGGGAAAATTTATAGCCAAGCTAATGTGAAGATGAAAAGTATTCCCTGTAAGGGACTATTGATCATTACCTTATATATTATTCAGTACTACAAACACCATAGTCTTACTGTTTTGATAATCCTGTTTTAAGGCCTGAGTATCTTAAACTATTCTCTACATATGCACAAATAAAAATATTTAGTAATTTTGGATTCTTTTAAGTAATACAAAGTGGCAGCATGCTGTTTATCTGGTGTATGTAGTATCTCAGATCCAATCGATCCATGGAGACAATTTAAACATTCCTATTATATCTGGACATATAGTACTTCCAGATTTCTTACTAAGGTTTTTTCTATAAAGCTTTTACCAAAATATCGTGTTACTTGGTACATGTTACCAAGCAATTTTAACTGAAGTTAAATCTTACATTAAGTGTGTATTATACAATACTGTAGCTAAGTTAGTGAGTCTGGCATCTTTCACAACAGTCTAAATGTAGTCTTTAATTGCTGTTCTCATTTCAAATATTTGGGTGCACGCTGCTTAGTGCATAAAAAGAACAAAAAACACTGTCACATCCTATCGTAAGTGCAGAAGATGAATTTAAGGTACTTTGGCAAAGAACATCCACATATTTCTGGTCAGAATAGAGATTTTTTCATTTGAAATATTCAAAAGCCTATTCACAGCAAGTTTTATGTGCCATATTAAGCCCTTCAAGAGATTATCTGGGGTGAAACATACAGTCCTACAGAAGCCTTGTCAGTTTAAGGATTTCATGATTTGCCCCTACAGTTCTGTGAATATTTTCACTGTATAGTTTCTATAATATATGGATAGTACTTAGGGTCTGAACCAGATATTAAAATAGATAATCCTCCTCAAAATGAGGCTGGATCAAATGGAAATCAGGGCATCTCCAAACTTTAAAAGCTAGGGGCCTATTTATAGCTAAAAATGGGGAAGGGAAGCTTTGAGGAAATAACTGTCTCAGTACATGGGGTACTGAATTTCTTTTCACCAGACACTGAGCATTTTCTTTAATGAAACCACTTCACAAGAAGTTTAGGAAGAAAGTTTTGGGGAAGTTATTTATTCCTGACACATCAGCCCTTCATGCACCTTCTTCTACATGATCCAACTTTGACCATGCTGAACGGCAGCAGGACACCAGCCTGACATAAAGGCTGGTCATGCTCTCCTGTCAGGCTCACAGGTGAGAGGGGGTGGATCGTTCACAAACGTGAAATTTTAACTTCCATCTAGCTTAGCTCTGGTGAAGAACAGGCCTACAGAAAAATTTCCCTTGGCTTTTAAGCAATGAACACCTCTGCAACTACACAGTCTTTTTGTTGTTGCCGCTTTGCCCTTTGCACATTTTTGTCTTTGGCTACATATAGGCTTTCTTTGTATTGATGGGTTGAAGCAATTTAGTTTCCCCGTAGCACTCTAACACACCGAAGACAACAACGAAGACGGTAAACTCTGCCAGCCAGTTCTTTGTAGGGCTTCCAAGGGAAGTGAAAAGCAGGGGAGGGTGAGGGAGCGTCCGGACCCTGCTCTCCCCAGGCTGCTGCGCGTCCAGCGATCGCCCACCCCGGGAGGGGCGAGGGAAGCAGAGCCCTTCGTGGCTAAGAAGCCGCCGGGAGGACAGTCTGGTGATGGGGTGAGGGAAGGAACTTCCCCGGAGCCCCTCAGCTTCCGGCGCCCCCCTCCCTTGCTCCCGGCCGCCGGCCGAGGCTGCGGCGCGGGGCTGCGCGGAGAGGCGCGGGGCTGAGCGCTCCGTCGGGATGCGTCCCGCCTGTCGCAGCTGTCACCGCTCCGCCCGCTCCCCCACATGATGCCAATTAAAAGACGGGAGGGGCAGACACAGCCCCCCCAGGCAGCAGGGCCCTGCTTCAGTTTCAGGCTCTTATAGCGCCCTTGCCCTCTTCCCCTCATCCCCTCCCCTTGCAACACTCAATAGCGGGGGAGACTGTCGAGGCCGCTCGGCGCCCTTCCCTCCCCCTAAAACCTGGCCCACGCTTCACAGTCCCGGGGGCCACAGCCCTCCCCGCATGCATCGCCGTCCTCCCGCCCCGTGCCGTCTCTGGGGAGAGCCAGCAGACCGGGGCGGGGGGCAGGCCCGCCCCGCCGCATACAGCAGCAGAAGAGGCGGGCAAGCGCAGGACCCCGTCCGTAGCCGCCCCCGCGCCCTCCCGGCGCTGAACCTGCCCCGCCAGCCCAGCGCCGGAGCAGGCAGGGCGGGCCGGGAAGGCGGGAGGGCGGGCGGCTGAGCGGCTCCCGCAGATGATGAACGCAGCGGTTCCTTGTAGCAGCAGGTCCCGAGGAGCGGAGGTCACCTGCTGACAAGCTTTTTTTTTTTTCCTTTTCCTGCATGCTCCTATTTTTTTAATGCTGTGCATGCAGTACTTGTGCTGACGCACAGAGGCACGCCTCTCCGCTGTTACAGAGTTCCTGAATTTACAATGACTCTAGTGTCTAGTCAATGCCCTAGACTAAAGGAGACTGCATCAAAAAAAAAAATTCTTTTGTGACCCAGGAGAGATAAGGCTTTGATCACCTGAGATCGCATTACGGGGGAGACCGAGCCGGACTCTCCCGGGGAGCTTTTCTTTCAGAGATGGACATCTTGCTGCAGGAATTGCGAAATGCCAGGGCTCCCAGAACCGGGCGAGTATAGACACACAATATGGCTCGGTTTACTGTATGCAATAGGCACACATCCAACATAGCATCACAAAAGAATTACTCTTATCTGATGTCTCTCCAGAGGTGTGTGCGTGTGTGTATGTGTGCGGGGAGGGGGATTCCCACAGGGCAGAGCCCAGAGAGGAGTTTACGCGCAGCCCCTAATGTTTTCTCTTTGTCCGCCTTATTCCTGAAAGAAAACTTCCTTCTGACGCGTACCCCCACACTGACACGCACACGCGCGCAGGTTTCCCAGCACGCGCTCGGAGGAGACCATGTAAACCCGCTCTCCCCCGGGCAGCTCCTGAGATGGGATGCAGACCTCCCCAGGATCATCACAAGACTTTACAATCACCAAAACCCAAATAGCATCTGCTATTCGGTGACCTTCCCGCAAACACAACAGCAATCTCACAGCACCGATACAAAAGCACTGAGATCCTCTTCCCTCCCCCCAGAGAAGCCGGGAGCCCCAACACATCTTATAGGTTCGCCGTGCCCTCTCTACCCGACCCTGGAGCGAGCAGGGGCATCACCGGCGCACTCTATGGGAGAAGAGTTGTCACTGGGGCGCGTCCTGCGGGGGGGAGAGGGAGATCAAACCGACAAGGACAAAAAACCCAATCTATTTAAAGCCACGGCGCTGCGAGGAGGTGAAAGAGCTGCCCCTCGGAATTGTCAGCTTCCTAAACTGCGGCTGGATAGCCATTTTTAAAAACAGACGCCGCGAGTAATGTGGTCACCGCCGCCTTGCAAAGGGGAACAGCTGGCGGCCCTCCTCTGGGGCGGGCGGGGCCCCGCGGGCCGCCAGCCCCACACCGCCCTGGCTGGCCGGTGCGCAGCGCCCTACACCTGCTGCGGCCCCGCACGCGCCTCCCTCGCCGCTCCACACAGCGCCGCGCCCGCCGCTCTCTGCCCGCACCGCAGCGGGCTAGGGGAACCTGCGGCGGTAGCTCAGCAGCCACGCACGGCGTCTGCCTGTGCCAAGGAAAACGCCTAGCTGCAAAATTCCCCTCACTCCGCGGCTGCCTGAAACACTTTCAGCACTTTTTCTCGCCAGTAAGCGTGGATGTTGTGCCCCGGGGATAGCCGCGACGCTCCCCCTTGCCCTGCACCCACCCCCGTGGACCCCGGGTGGGTGGGCGGCGTGGGAGGGAGGCAGAGCCCGTAAGCAGCACGAGAGTATCAGGGAGCAGCGGATGCCGGGGGATGGAGGATGAACCTGCGACCATGCGAGAGCCTCAGTCCTCTCCTCCTCCGCCCCCCCCCTCTGCTTCCCTTCTGAGCCCTTTGGAGATCATCTCCTGCAACACCAGCATTATCTAAACAGCTTCACAAAGCAATAAAATACAGCTTAGATATCGTTCAACATCTGGCATTAAAATACAAAGAGAGAAAAAAATCACCACAGGACTTTGTTTTTACGACCGAATTTAAGTGCTGTCAGGTTAGTTCACTCACAAGTTAACTCCTTCCAACAGCTGGGAGCGTGGTGAGCTAACCTGGCGTATTTTCCTCACCCCTCCTTAAGAAAAAAACCAAAGAATCAGCTCATCCAGGCTGTTTTAGTTACTTTCATGCATTCAGTCTGCCAAGCCTTTAACAGACTCCCTGACAGCAGAGAAGCTCCAGGCCCACTGGACTCGCGTGTGCATGTGCATGTGTGGATGTGTGCGTGTGTGCATGCACAGGCTCTCCGGAGCGGCCGGGGCCATCAGCCCTTCAGCCCTCGCTGCTGAGTCACAAATAGCGTCCCTGGAAAGGAAATCCATGGAATGCTATTTCAAATTCGCTGCCAGCCTGACACGCCACACAGCTCGGGAAAGGCAGATTTTGGCGCAGGATTCCCGGCGGGTTCCGGACCCCACCTGCGCTCCCTCCTTCCCGGGCCGCCGGCCACCGGCAACGCCGCACAGCTGCGGGTGCGGGCTCGGGCGGGCGGCGAGCACCGCTGCGGGTCGGCGGGCGCTGCCGGTGAATCCTCGCCGAGCAGCGAACCAGGCTGGGTGTGCAGTTCGGGCAGTTACTAGGGCAGGTAATCGGCAGAGAAAACGAAAGAAAAGCCCTCGTCAATTTGCGTATAGGACGAGAGCCACTCCCTCCAGGAAACTCGGTGAATTTTAAATTGTCGTGGTTAATGATTAAAAACCCTTTAAACTCTCGAAATCAAATCATTCAGCAGAAACGTCCCGAACAAAAATTCCACCACCGCCACCACCACCTCCCAGTACGCGTCTGCTCTTAAGCAGAACTTGAGGCTACACAAACATCGCTACTAAACACCCGGCGACTTCGGCGAGGGCTCCTGCTCCGCCGCGGTGGTGCCGCTCGTGTACATCTGCAACCCCGGACACAACTCATTTTTCCCCTCGGCAGATCAGTCATCAGCACAAACCCCCCTTCCCGCCCGCCTCGAACCCCCCCACCGTCCCCCCGCCCGCAGTTCTGCCCCATTATTTCATCACATGACCACTAAAGGGTTAAGGATAATACCTACCAAATCTGCTGTGGTCTTGCCTGGTTCCCTGGATAGTACCATTGGGGAAGATTTCTAAATGAAATCCAGTCCTGCAGTATAGCTGTCTCCGCCTGAGGATCCCCTTTAAATGGTCCAAGTCCGTGACCGCAGGCCCCCTGGGTAGCCCACCTGCCTCAGACTGACCCAGGTGGTCACTTAACAAAACCGGACTATCCACCGGCAAAACGGGCACATTCCCAAAGGGTACTGCATCCTGCACACCGAAATAGTTCCCAACTTCACCTAAGGGAGCCATCAGAAGATTCTGCTTTTAGAGAATGAGAATAAACAATAATGATGGTGCCAAACCCAGGAGATATAAGATTAGGTATATTCCACTCCTCTCCCCTCCCTAGCGCAGTTACAGAGAAAATGTTCTTTCTTCAATCCATTAAATGCATAAATAAAAGTAATATTCTCTTTTGACTGGTACAGGTTCAAGGTCAAACCAGTTAGTCTAAGAAACCACCACTTTATACTCACACACTGACATATTTATAAACATATAGATGTGTATATCTATATAAATGCATATATCCCCAGCTCTTAGCAAGCAATACGGTCTTCAGCCCATCCAACTGTAATAAAGAAAAAAAATCCGTAGTTTCTCCATTTGGTTTAAGATAAGAATGATCATAGCAACTTAAATACCTAGGCGTTATAGGGATTTTTTTTTAAGATGCACAGGCTACGTCAGGATTTATGGATTCTGATTCCAGAAAGGCATGCGCTGTTTTTACTCTATAACAGACTGCATACATCAGCATGAATCCTGCAAAGGGGGAGGGGGGAAATCTCACGTTGTTGGCTGAGATAAATCCAAAAAAAAAAAAAAAGGAAAAAAGAAAAAAGGAAAAAAAAAACTTTTGACGTCCAAATCTATTATCCAGAATTCTCAGGAGGCTCAGCAGATGTCCACTGGTTTAGGATTATTGACGATCCACAAGCAAAGCAGCAACATACAAGTGCTTGTGTCTTTCTTGGCTGGCTCGAAACAGGTGTTGCTTCTGCAGGGCTCCCTGTGAAATGTTGTACTCCAGCACTGAGCTGCAGCTCTTGACTGTGGATCTCCATCCAGCACGCAGAGTGGCGCAGGAAGAGGCATTGGGCTGGGTTTAAGGTAGTCCTGATTGCTGCTGGAAGGATTCTCCGAGGTCCTAGCGCTCAGCTCTACCTGCTGCAATACCAAGCCGCTTCCAGGGCTCGGCACGGCGCGGAGCGGCTCTTGCCGCTCTGCGGCAGCGCGGCGCTCGCCGGCAAATAAATAAATAAGTGGGCGAAACTTTGGGGGAGGAATAAAGCGACGCGATGCTAAATATACCGCGCCCGCCCGCTGCGGGGAGCGGGCTCCTCGGGAGATGCCCGCATAGCCCGAGTCCCCCCTGACATTGGCGGGGGGAGCGGGGCGGGCAGCGCCCTGCCTGCCCAGCCCGAGCCCGGCCCGGTGCCCGGCCCCGCCGCAGGGGAGGCGGAGGCGAGGCCGCCCCGCACCGCACCGCAGCCCCCGGCCCCGGCCCGCTCTGCCGCAGGTAACCGGGCTGCCGCTGTTCCCAGGCGGGGTTTCAAACTCGGCTCCGGCGGGACGCGTCAAGTTCGGGAGCTGGGGCTGGGTCTGGGGGGTCCTTATCGCCCACGCCGCATTTCTTGCCTTCTCCACTCTGGCCCCCGGCCCCGGCAGCCCGCAGCACTCTCGCCCTGCCTCTGCGCTGCCGGAGGGGCAGTTTCGGGGATACCGGTGCGGGTAAGCGCCAGGGCCCTGTCACCGCCCGGAGCGCTCCGGGGGCGAACCGGGTCTCCCCGCGCCCGGGCTCGGCCCCAGTATTTAAGAACCCGGTGGAGGAAGGGAAGAGAGGGCCAGGAGGTGGCATGGGGTGAAGCGGGGGTGCGATGCGAAGTACGTGTTCTCCTTTCACCCCAACAGCCCCCCCCCCCCGAAAAAAAAAAGTTATTTAAAACTGTCGGGAGACACCCGGCGAGGGGAGAGAGAATTTCTGCTTTTCTTATGATGTTGAGGATTGGTGTTATTGTGGTTTTGCCCTTAGAAAACAGCTGTGTTAACCAGCAAAGGAACAGAGGGTCTCCTGCCTTTGCAGAATTCTTGAGCAGAGCTCAAGGACCTGGCACGATGCAGAGCCTTGCACGAGGGAGAGGACGCTCCGGCAGCCCCTTGAATTGAGTGCAAAACCTGAACACAGGCTCTTCTGGGAATGTTGGGGAGGGAGAGAGGCAGGGAGAAAAGGAGAAGAAACTTAATATCTTGGGGGCTGAGGGGAGAGATTGCCTGGTGTGAATGATGATGTGCACCACTGAGGTAGCGGGGTTCAGGAAGGTCATTGGTGGAGCCTGGAAACAGAATTCTAGAGAAGGAGAATTTTGCTAGGGGCTTAATTTAAAAATAATCGACTCTGCATGTCCTCCTGCTCAGTGGGCATGCGGTGGAGGGGGCAGCTCTCCTTGCCTTCCCCACCACAAAAGCTAGCAATCCAAATCTGACTGGTGCAGCCTTTCCGCATCCCCCCACTTGCCAGTGTGACTAAACACAAGAGGAGGGAGGGAGAGAGACTAGTTTCCAAATCTAGCAGGGAAACTGCTTCAGGGAAAAGCTGTGTCCTGAATCCCCATGGACCTTTAGGGAACTGACACCCGCCAATGGCGCATGAGCCACCCCCTTTTATTTGACAGTCTTTATTGCAATTTGAAGGACGGGATGTAGAAGCTTCAGAGCAGGGTCACATCACTCTAGTTCTGTACAAACCCACAAAAAGAAACAGTTGCTGCATGTCAGTCCATGCATTTTGACATGCAAGAGCAGAAAAACCCCTAACAACAAAACAGGAAAGTCATTGCTCTCTGGCAAATAGTTCCAAAGTATTTACCCTGTATATCAGGTTTAAGGACAGTGCTCTCACACACACACTGCTTATATCAGCATGAACAACTGCAGAATGACTTGGGAAAAACTGCAGAACTCACCATGTCAAAAATCATTATTCTTTATCAACTCGATCATGGCAGTACCCAGAGGCCCCATTCAGGGCTCACAGTCCCATTGTGTCGGATACTGTAGACACATGTAATAAGAGAGATGGTCTATGCCCAAAGAGCTTATGATCTTAACCCATGATGAAAGACAACAGGTGTATAGTACAGACCCATGGGGGAAGGATAAGGGAAAAACAGCCTTGAGAATAAAAAGCAACAGGCCTGGCCAGTGACAAGTGTTTGGTGTCAGAAGAAGGTTTTAAGGAGATTTGAAGGAGAACAATAAAGGAGCTTTACGGTTATTAATGGGGAGATTTTTTCATGCATAATGGCTAACTTGGAAGAGAACATAAAATTGCTTATTAGGAAATTGGACTGCTGAAGAGTGAAGGTTTGTGCCACTGGCAAAGCAAAGGGAATGTTGCTGAGAGACCAAAAAGCCTGGTATCTGGTGTGCTCTCAGTCTAGAAGCAACAGGGAAAGAGGCTCCCAGCAACTTTCCAGTGCTTTAAAATTTACATTTCTAGTCCCAGTGAAGAGTATTATGTGTATTTTTTTTCTCTAGTTCAGGCTTCAGTATTTTTTAGCTTGTACTTCGCACAAGCATACCTTGTGAAAAATATCTGACAGTAAAGAAGAAAGTATTGGTATAGTTGCCTTTTTTTTACGGAACTTAAATGAAAGGCCACGGGTTATTTGCTATAGGAAGTTTAGTGTTATAAAAGTGTTATCTAAGTTGAGGCTTTGATGTCTGAATTACTCATAAGTATCAAAGCCACACATGAATTATGCAGGACATCCCCAAAATTATACCCATCTGTGAGTAGGTGGTGTTCCAACCCTGCTTCACATAAAATGTATGTGTGATGTGTAATGTCAAACTTACTCCTTACAGAAGTTTGGCATTGCTAATAGCTGGGGCTGTATTAAAAACCTACACTTTTATCCCCGAGACACTGAGGCAGGAACATCCCTAGCTCCCCTCTACTCGAGATTCACACCCACTTCCCTTATACCCTCCTGGAATTAAAGACTGCATCTGCCACAGTGAGTCATCAAGAGCTTACTCATCAGCTTTATGCAGGATTTTAACTCTTGAGAGCAGAGTTGGTCAGAAGGATCCTGCATGTCTTGAGGAGTTCCTGGCACATGGTGTCCTCACATGTACCACACTAATGTGACACCTCTGCCAAGTTTTAGATATTACGACTTTTTTTAAATAAAACTGTTTCACCCGTAGTCTGCCACCAGTTCAGTTTTAAATGATCTTTTTTTTAAAAAATAAATTAGCTTGCCTGGTTTTTCTTGGTTTATGTTTTCTTTTTTCATTCTTCCAAATTGCATAATTTCACTGAGAGTACAGAATCTTATTCTGGACCTTTAATGTATCTAACTAAATTATTTCCCAACCTTGCAGACAGACAAGTGAAAGAATTACATTATTAAAAAGAGAAGTGTTACAACTTTCCCATGAAATGCATGGCATTCGCCATTTTTACTAAAATGTCTTGAGGCAGAAAACTTTCAAAAGCTTTCTACAAATGGAGAAAAATATAAAAATATAAAAAAGTAATGCTATTTTCAGTTTTCTTGACAAATAAGGATTTTTAGGGTATTTTGAAGCATGATATAAACCTGGATATAAGACTATTAAGTAATCTCATTTCACTCGAGGCTGCTAGAATGGAGACATCAAGATACAAACTACTTGTTCTTTAACATAGATAAATAGGAGCAATTTTAGGGCACAAATCATCTGACCTATTTCAGGCGTCTACTTTAGGATGACATGACTCATGCTCTAAAGATGCTTAGTTCTTCCTCGTGTATGAAGGGAGCCTATATTAGATGTAGACTTCTACATGACAGAGGTCTAGATAGGACTGGATGGATCCCACCTGCTGCATTATACATGTGATTGAGAATTTCCCCAGCATGGGTGGTGAGAGCACCAAACTATTAATATAGGTGCACAAATTCACACTCCAAAGAAAACTCAAGTCACCTCAGCAAAGAAAAATTACTGGAAGTCATGATTATGAAACATTAGATTGCCTGGAAATAAACAATGTTTGTGAAAATAAAAAAAAAAACAAAACAAACCAACAAACCAAAACAAACAAATAACCAGAAACCACAGTGTAAGTCAGGTTAATTGGATTAACATAAGAAATGCCTACAAGTTTAGAAAACTTGAGCTAGAGGAATGTATTTGCTTTCTCATTTCAGTGACTGTAGAAAAAATAGCAGTATTTATGACCAAAAAGATTCCTATAAGAATTCCAGAAGACAACAGAAAAGGGCTTGTTCCCAGTTCATCAAATTTTCACACTAGAGGAGTGTAAAATATGCAGTTTAGATGGAAAACTCCAAGAAAATATCAGTGTCAATGTCACAGTGACCGTGGGATATCTGACGTGGATTTTTCATGGTGTTATGGTATTTTGCTTTGTACAGGAATTAGTGAATTCACATAAATAAGCACTGGCAGAATACGACCATCCTAGGGAGGGAGTTATCATGGTCCATGTTTTAAGACACCTTAATTTAAGCACAAAAGTAAAAATATCACTATCAGTCAGATACAGTCGAGTGCATTGACACAGATGTCAATATAGTATTTTGGAATGTGTGTCATTGTTGGTACTACTTGAAGGTATAGAGGATGATGTAAGCATGAAAGCTGACAAATATGTTTGAAATTTCTGTGATGTGTTTATTTGTACCTGGCTGGTATCTGTTGTTTTTAGTAATAAATTGATTTTCCATGATGTTTCAAGTCCTGCCAGGTCAAGAGCCAAAGTGTCACTGATTGGAAGGAGAAAAGGGGAGGCAGTCAGTTGCCATGTGTGCAGGTGACTGCAGAGGCCTCCACATGGCAATCAATTTCTGCAGCATGGCTCACAGAACTGCTCACTGTGAGAATGTTTGCCACTGGCAGTGCTTTTCCTTGTGCGCCTTTCCGGCCCAAGCACACACAGAGTCTAATCAGAGGTTTCTGCCTTCTTCATGCTCTGATGCTGTCAGTGCTCATCTGTGGATGCAGATTCAGCAGGGTTTGCCAGCAGGCTACAGAGCACCTCTGAGGCTCTTCCTTTGGCTGATACACTTCCTTTGTAGATAGTTCACCACCTGAAGGATGAGGCAGCATTCGTACACCAACCAAGGCCCAGAGCTTGACCATAGCTGGGTGCTACTTACCAGTGCTAGACTGGAGCTGCAGCCGCCGATCAGGTCGTCGTCACCTTCCCGGGGCAGGGAGAAGGTGCCTTTCGGCACCTGCCCAGCTCGGCAGGAGGTGCGTGTGTGCCCCCACTTACCGCTCCATGTTCGCTGCAGCAGGCACAGCAGCAGCCTAGCGTGCTGTCGCCCCGATGGAGAAGGTCCGTGCCAGCTCCATGATGGTTCTATGCCCCCTTTCTGGAATGGCCAAAGGCCTTGCTAGCTTTCCCGATGGAAGTGATTACCTCTTCATCTACAGCTTCGTGGCCATCGAGAAAATTTCATCCCGAATCGCCCTGAGCCCTGGCCTGCAGCGACCACCCGGGGCTGCTCCCCACGGGGGCCGGAGCGGGGCGGGCGTGGCGGGCCGGGGGCTGCGGGGCAGGGCAGCCGCCCCGCCGCGCTTGTGCGAGGCTCTCTTGCCCTCTAGCGGGCGAAGTCAGTGGGGCGGCCCCGCTGTGCCCCGGCCAGCGCTCCCCTGCCACGCCAGGCCCGCGGCCCGCCCGGAGCCCCCGCTGCCACAGCGGTGCGGGCGGGCGGGCCCGGGCGGGGGAGCGCCGCAGGACGGGCGCTCCAGGACAGCGCCTGTCCAGGGTGCCGCCAGCACCGCTCAGCCAGATGCGGGGAGGGGGACCCAGCGCCACGGTCCCAACCAGCAGCAGGAAGAGCTGACGAGCAAGACCATAATGGGGCAGAGGCACCATTCATCTTTGCGATCCCTTCAGCCAGTCATGGTGGCTGACCACGTCCCCATGGCTGGGATCAGCTGAGCAACGGATGGGGAGCCAAGGGGGAGCACGGGGCTTTGCACCCCAGTTGCTGGGCAGACATCGTGTGCCCAATGCTGCTGAGGAAGGGAGTAGCTGCTGAGGACAAAAGAGCCTTGGGCATGGCTTTGCCACACAGAGATCTGGAGACAGCAGTGAGCCCACAGTTGAGTGGGGTGGAAGTGATGCTGGAGGTTGTGCTTGCAGAAGGGAGGACATCTGTGCTCATGTGGGATGTTCTGACACATTGTAAGAAGACCAGCTCTTTAAGTTGTCTATCCCATGTTTACTAAGAATTCTCCTTTTCTGCTAATGAATTAGAAAATATTTCAGTATCCCCATCTCCATCATCTTCTTCCTTCCCGGACCCAAATCAGTAATGTACTATCTCCATCTAACAAAAGATCTTACAACATCACTAGGAATTTTTGCAGTGCAATTGTTTCAGAAAATTTGCCTTTCTATTTAAGACTGTCAGTGACTGACTTTCTTCCTGTACTCTTCAGCTTGACTTCATCACTTCATCAGTTTTCCCATTTTGTAAATAAAGTTTATACTTTTTCTCCCTCCCCATTTTTAACATTATTTTCAGTATTATATATTGCATTTTTACTCTGACTGTTGTTGTAACCACCAAACCACAACATGTTTAAAACTATCCTTCTCATGAAATACAATTTGTTAGCCATCTAACAGACTTAAGAATTTGAGTTTGTTTTCTTCCTCTCCAAAGCTTTCCTCCTTTCACTCTCATTTATAATTTTTGGGAAACAGTGATACCTCTTGAGTCCCCTTTCATTGTGTGAGATAGTGTAGTGATGACAAAGTCCTCTGTTTTCTGGTAGTGAATATAGTTGGGTCACTTGGAATGTAGTCACTTGGAAACCTCCACTCTCTGCTACAGCTATTATAATCCTTTGCATGCCTGTGTCTGTTTCACTCACTTAAATGCTATCCAATTACTTTGTTGATAACTAACATATTTTGCGTGGTTTTGCCTGATGATTTTCTTAATCATTCTGTTGCTATTTCACCAATAACTCAACAGTATGTAACTGCACTCTGATTCAGTGATGTGAAGGGACAGAAAATAATGTAACCATTTGCTTTAAATAATTACCCTGGGTATGTACTAATGTTTTCCTTTTGGCTGGCCAAGATAAAAGCATCTCTGACTAGAATCTTGCATGTTTCTCCTGAACTTACTGCTTTTACAGGAAGACTGGAGATCCTTCCTCCTTGTACAGGGAGGAAAGGGGCTGCTCTGGAGAAGTCAGTAGTTGTGGGGAGCTGAGGGACTGTAAGATTACTAAGCCATTCCCCATAGAGAACTACCATCTTCTGTTTAAGCTATTTCTGTTTGCCCAATCTGCATAAGTTTACAAAGGAACCGGGCAAAAGGTGAAGGGGGAGACAAAGGACTGTACAGTACAAATTGCCATCAGCATAATCTTTTCACATGCTGTTGTGAGCCACAAAAAGTATTTTATATATTGTCCCATGTGCCAGTGAAGAATTGGAAATGCCTGTGATGCAGCAACTACTAAGGTGTTTCAGATAAGGAGTTTTTCTCCTCCAGATTTTTGTCATGAACAGCTGCAACCCATGTTTGCTGTTACACAGGAAGTTAATAAGTAGTAAAAGCAGTCTCTTCTAGGTTTGAAGTAAGTGAAAACCAGGCTTTCCAGAAAAGGAAAAAGAACCTAACAACAGTGGTTCTAAATTACTACACAGCCCTCAATGTGACTCTTCCTTTCTCCCTCTGTCTCTCAAGGCACTGCTTTTATGAGGGTCACCAACACACTGCTGAGTACCCAGCTGTATCTTGATCCCTACCTAGGATTTCTCCTCTCTGTGGAGGAGCGGAACAGAAAAGAGTCTTCATTCCTCTACCCCCACCCCTCAAAATTTATACTGGGTTTCCACATCCCACCCTTCGTTTCTCAGAAAAACGGGACAAGGAGATGAAAAGCTCTTTACTGACAAGAATTTGCTTCTCTGCCTTCATAGCTGCTCTTGACAAAAAACAGCTTTCCCACCCTGTTGTTTAGATTTCATCAAAGTCTGCGAACCTGAAATCCACCATAGGAATTCCAGTCCCCTCCCAGAAGCTGTTATTCCAAGAAAGCTTAGAAATTCATCAGAGGGTCTGAAAAACACATCAGCACTGGGAATCCACAACTAGGATTTCACGCCAGAAATAGATGCCGTCTGAACTACTTTGGTTTTTCTAGGCATTGCAGTGAAATCACTGACAGGCGATGGGAAAAGAAACTGTTCAGGAGTTTCCTGTGCTTCCTCCGCTTTAAATATTGCTCTAGGTTTGAGGAGAATTACAATTACTGTCAGGGATTCTCAGGGACTGACTTAAGAGCAAAACCAAGCTCTGAGAACTCACTTCTGCAGATACAGACAAATTGGCTGTGACTACCTTGCCCTTACTGCAGTAGCACTGCAGCCAACAGAACTATGCATGCAAATTTTGAGACATCAGGCAGACATCTAGTATTAGGTATCCTGCTTTTTTTAATGGGGGACAGGCTTGTGAAGAAACATATGGCAAAACTGAAGGAAAATTATCTTGCCAAGCCTTGTGTTATGCTATTTGTATAAATCTTGATATGAACAAGCAGAAGGAATTTGCTTGAACTTTCTGGAATTCATACCTTGTATTCTTGTAATCATCTGAGTGTTCCAGCTCTGTATCTGGGAACCTGGTTCTGCTGCCCTGCTGGGGGCTGCTAAGGAGAGCTCTGATATACAGAGCTTGCAAGCTTGCTCCCTTCTCTATAGAGGTGTTCTCTGGCTGTGTCTTCCAGTGGGGTAATAGCGATGACACTGCAAACCCTGTTCCTCAAAAAAAAAATGGAGCAAACTCCCTGCTTAGGTAAGCTGTCACAGCACCCTCCACTGCTGGACCTCTGACAATTTATATAACACAGGACAAGCACATTTGAATCTTTTATTCTCTCAGGTAAAAAAATCCTTTTATAGTTCATCATTACAAACACTCAGAATCTGTGGGCCATTCTTGGTCACACGTTACATAATTAGAAAACTGTAGAAGGCACCATACAAGGATAGATGAAAGCAAAACCCAGGTACACCAAGCACAGGGAGATGAGCAAAAGATCTAAGAATTCCTTAAACATTTGCATAGTCACACAGTGAATTGTTGTAAAACCTTTTACAGTCTAGCTGCTCAAAATACTCAACTTGCAACTGTAAAAGTATGAGGACAGAGGGCTTAGTAAATGTTCTTGAATAGTCCACTCTGTAGATTTGACTGTCACTAAATTTTTCCCGTGTGCAGATTTTGGTCCAGTAGTTGCCATATTTTATTTATAATTTAAGTCACATGCTGCTTTCATAATTTTTTGTCTAGTCATTTTAAACACCTTTGTACAGTATTCAGACAACAAGAGCAAATCTTGTTTATTATTATTATATTTGCAATTTCCCTTGGGTTTTTTAAGCAAAGTCTATATAATGCAAAGTCTATGAAACACTTCAAATTCACTTTGAAATTTTATTTCAAAGCTACTCAAAAGTTAAGGCATTAGAGTTGTCTATTAACTTAAGAGTGAGAATGAAGCTTATTTCTTAGCATTTCTGAAAAGTAAAAATAAATCTGTATGACACACAAATGCCACACTTGAAAAATAACCATACTAGTAATACGCTTTAAAAAGAGTCAGTCATTTATAAGGATGTTTTACAAGTGGAGTCTCTCTTCAAGAACAGAGAATCAAATACCTTCCATTACTGAAATAATTTTAAATTATGCATTCTACAGGGGCAAATATTCAAAAGACAGAGTCTAAATTAAGACTGAAAGGCTCAGGTTCTCAGAACTGTCCTTGCTGTCTCTTTTTGCGCAATTACATTCAAAATCTCTGAAGATGTCTCACATGAGTGCTCAGTAACTGAACTGCAGAAAGTACATGGGAGAAAATTAGGTCCATTAAGATCTCTTCATAGAGTCCTAGAATTGTTTAGGTTGGAAAAGATCCCTAAGATCATCAAGACCAACCTTTAACTCAACACTGCCATGACCACCACCACTAAACCATGTCCCCAAGTGCCACACTACATGACTTTTAAATACCTCCAGGGATGGACTCCACCACTTCCCTGGACAGCCTGTTCCAATACTTGACAACTCTTTACATGATGAAATTTTCCCTAATATCCAGTCTAAACCTCCCTTGGTACAACTTCAGGCCATTTCTTCTCATCCTGTCTCTTGTTACCTGAGAGAAGAAACCAAACAAACCTGGCTATAACCTCCTTTCAGGTAGTTGCAGAAAGTAGTAAGTTCCCCCCTGAACCTCCTTTTCCCCAGGCTAAACACCCCCAGCTCCCTCAGCTGCTCCTCACAAAACTTGTGCTCCAGACCCTTTCCCAGCTCCATCACCCTTCTCTGGACATGCTCCAGCACCTCAATGTCCTTCTTGTAGTGAGAAGCCCAAAACTGAACACAGCACTCGAGGTGTGGCCTCACCAGTGCCAAGTACAGGGGGACAATCACTGCCCTGGTTCTGCTGGCCACATTGTTGCTGATACAGGTCAGGGTGCCATTGGTGTTCTTGGCCATCTGGGCACACTGCTGGCCCATGTTCAGCTGCTGTCAACCACCACCCCAACATTCTTTTCCTCTGGGCAGCTTCTCCAATCTATAGCGTTGCATGGGGTTGATGTGACTCCTCAATGTCTTTAACTATTTATTTACTTATGACCTAAGTAAGGATAATGATTTCAGTGCCTGATTTTAAGCTCCTGGCTGTTTTAAATTCCTGGCCTCATCTTTTTGTAGTGAGATTACATTTCCATTAATCTGTGGTATTTTTTTCACATGAAAATTTAAAATAATCACTTTACATCACTTCATACCTCCTTAGCCCTTCTGAAAATTATGTCAACCCAGCCTAAATCACTACAGGTTTCCTATTTCATGGGATCCACAGAAATCACTGAAGGTTTCCTATTTCATAGGATATACAGCTATGATCTTTGCTTTAGAGTATTTGAGTAGTCACAGGGGTAATCCTGCCAGGTTATGGAGAACAGACATGAGCTGCCACGAAGGCTAATAAGCATGGTACTTTTTTATTCATGGTACCTTTTTATTCACACGATTCTTCTTAAGAAAACTGAGACGAAAAGCTGGTGCAAGCAACAAGACAGCATGCAATCAATATACACCATGAGATGAAGAACATATCAAAGTTCAGTACTAAATTCTGCCTGTAACTGGCCTTTCTAGCAATTCCTTTCAAGAGTGGTTCTTAGATAAGCTATTCCTGAGTAGAAGGTAAAATGATACATTTTTTGTATCTTTTGAACAGCATTTAAACACAGATATCAGAGTCTTTACTCCTTTTCCTATCACACAGAGCAGTCTGACTCCTCCCTTTCACTTTAGGTGGGTAGCATGGGCGTATAGCTCGCAGCTATTGTGTGTTTGGGGACTCAGGGCTGACTGTGGCTGCTTTGACCCTCAATACTTCAGCCATCTTTGTCAGGCTGAAAATGCAAATCCTACTTCTGTCCACTGGCCAAAAATATTAGGCAGTTACCTCAAACCTCCTGAGGCAAGATTCACACAAGTGGCTCCAGTTAAAACTGCTCAATTGTATAGAACTGCATGAGCTTAACCCTTCTTAATCCAACAGGGAATATAAACTGCTCAACTCAAAGTCAGTTACATCCAGATCATTACAAAACATTAATTCACACTAAGATGGAGAGGAACTATTCCTGACATTAAACTCCTTGAATATATCCACAAATGCAGGCACCTCTGTTAGTCCTAATGCTGATATTTAGAATATATGTAACTGCTAAAAATTAAAGTCCATTAGGCTGCATTTACAAAAATAGACTGTTACACCTCCACTGAGAACCAGACTAGGTATCTAGTGACACAAAAGAAGGAAAAAGGTAAAATTCCTATCTCATGAGAGATACTTGTCCCAGTCCACCAAACTAGTCATCAGTTTAGACTGACAGGCAAAGATTTCTCTCACATTGCAGAATGCTGTCTCATGCTCTTCGGAGGACATCTGTTCCCAGTCACTAGAGGCTAGCTGGTTCCCTTCAGTTCCAGCATTTCAACAGTACTGACTGCTGCCGCATGGCAATTACTGCTGAGTCAGCAGAAATTCATCCAACCTCTTTTTGCTGACAACATAAACTATGAGATTGCAACGTCATGTGAGCTGTTTTTACGTCTCATCTTCTGGGGTTTGTTTTTTTCCCTCTAATTGCTTATAATTATTGAAAGGTTCTTACACTTTCCTGCTTCTTTACCTTTTCAGGAAGGTGCAATCAACTCAATTCAATCATCTTTGATCTCATCTCCAGTTCTGCTCTCAGTATGGAGCCATCTCAGCTTCAAATTCCACTGCAGCCTTGCCTTTCATCTTAGTCATGCTTTGGTGTGGCTGTTTGATGACAGAAGCAAGAAATATTCATGTACGGAGTCCTCAAGCTCTGAATCATTGAGCATTTGGTGCAGATTTCTAGCATTTTGCCCTTAATAATATTAATACCTAGTGACCTTGCACTGGGTATTACGACATTTGGTCTTGTTCCTACCCTTCCATGAAAAGTTCATTCAGGTGTTCTTGTCTAACAATCTGATCCTCTTCGACTTTTTTAAGAAATTTGTCATCCTTAAACTATGAGATTTCTCAAAGAACTATATGTGTAAAACAGAGACTAAAAGAATATGGAATTCTAGAGCTAAACCCTGTATCTTTGTATCAGCTATGGCCCCTGTGCCACAAATTTTTTGTCAAAACTACCTTCAGCATCAAGGCCTCTGCATTGTAGGACACACATCTTCTGAAATGCATGGAGTTAATATATCATCCTTCCCCTCCAGATGGGAACATTCTCAGCTGTGCAAGTCTGGAGCTACAGCAGAGCCAGATGAACAGTTGACTTACTGTGTCCTGTCAATGATGTGTCACATCCATACAATCTCTTTTGCGCAAAAAGCTCAATAGAAATGTTCAAAACACGAGATCTTCCTTCAATTAAGCTTTTCAATATTAAGCAAAATTTCAGAGATTTTTTGAATTTTCTTTGTTTGTATTTGTGTGGTCATTATTCTCAGTGTTTGCTAAGTGGCAACATACCTTCAGAAGACAAATACTCTACCATGTTTTGGTTCTCTGGAATACTTTTTTTTATTCTTGTTTAGCCTCATTGCCAGTTTTAGTACAGCCAACATTCTTTAACAGACGATGAATCAAAGAGAACCACAATTTCATATTTTAAATATCTGAAAGTCTGTAGAAGTCCTTGGGAAAAACAAAAACTCTGCTTAAACTTAAATTGTGTACCCAAAAACTGGCAGCACCTTTGGGAATTAAAAATCTCCACAGTACAAATGAAACTAATGTGATCACAAAATAACAGGCTGTCTTAACCTATATCTGTAAATAAAATACAATCTGTGCCACAAACTTGGTTAAGAGGGTTAGGGGGACCAAGAGTCAGAGGAGACCAACGTGAGCAACAGGAAAAGACTTGCTTTTGTTGGGTTTTTGTTCTGTTCGTTTTGAGCAGGCCTTTTATAGAGCACTTTCTGACAGGAAACCTTGATCCAGAAGCCTTCCAAGCACAAACCTCATCCAGAATTCAGCAGAAATTTGTTGGATGCAGAACTCATGGGATTACATGTGGTACCCAGTGTACAGTGCCAAGCACTCGTATATGCACATAAACAGCAGCATCTACTTCTCCAGCAGTAATTCAGAGATTTCTAGGCAGAGTTGCAGCACCACATTATATAGGCACACTGAAAATCACTAAAAAATCTAAAACCAGAACACTCTTTCCCCTGAATTGAAGCTTTGGGCTGAGGTTCTAACCTTCGTTTCAGTTTGCACAATATGTAAAAGCTACAGATAAAGACAAACGGAATTCTTCTTCTTTCTTCTCTCATCATCATAACACTCTTGATCACAACATTATTAGATAATTTTCAGGCTGCTAATTCAATGCCCACTGGCAATTCTGCTCTTTTCAAGCAGATTTTTAATGTTATCCCCTCTGAAATTCAGGTCTGGTAATATAACAAATTTGATTATAAAACTTAGATTCTCTAGTTATTAAATTAGCTTCTTTTCAGAAAGCGTGCTGAATCAAAAGAAGAAAAAGCGGCAAATTATACCTGACAGATTTAATGCACTTATAACTATATGAATAAAAGATGTTGTGATTCATCATAGATAATAAGTCTTGCAAAAACTTTGGGTGAGCTGAGAAAATAATACTAACAGCCTTGCAAAACTACTTATAATTTAAATAATTTGGGTGGCAGGGAAAATGTGGCAGATTCTGAAGACTACAAAGTGGTCCAAATTGCATTAAATTTTCTCTTGCAGAATTTCTCCTTTTGTGTAAAAACACAGCAGTAATTTCTAGTTTCATAACTGCCAGTGTAGTATCAAGTATGGAGAAACCAGGCAAGATACCTTTTGTGAGTAAACATCTCACCATTCCTCTGATTTGCTAGAAAACAGTAAAAACTCTCACTTTGTATTCACAACCCTAACACCTAATGTTATTACCTCTATGACAATAGGGTTGTGTTTTGTACAGTATTAGTATTGTAACTCCGGGATGCACAGGAGAAGGCAGGACAGATGATTTTATGGTCTAAACCCATTTTTGTAGGACATGTAAGGTGGATTTAAGAAAGTGGATCAGTAGTGACATAAGACAGACACAGACATCCTTGGATTTAAAATCAAATGTGAATGCCAAAAGTTCAGTAATGCAGAAATTTTATTTTATTTTTTTAATTTGCAGTAATCAACCAGAAACCACCCAAAAAAGCAATAATGGTAAAAAATATGCTACAAATACCATTTACCTTCAGAGATTATTTCCAGCTCTGTCACTGCCTTGTTTTAAGATCTTAGACAAGTCATTTCAGGCTAATGCAGTCCATGGTACAAAAAACAAGGTAATCAACCTCTAGTGACCCTCCACAGATGCCGTACTACCTAGTTCCTGATGAGGTACCCTAACCTTTCAGAGCAGCAGAGTCTCCTGTGGCTCTCCCTGGAGGGATTCTGGTACCTCCCCAACTACCAGTGGCAGTTGAGTTTATGGTGATCAGCACGTAAACCTAGTTGCTGAATACACACAATATTACTTACAATAAAATAGAGGTTATAAAAACAGAGATTAAGGTGGAGAGTAGACTAAGAGGAGAAGAAGACAACAGGCAGAGATTCCATGGGTGTTAAGTCATTTAGACCCTACTTAATCTGTAACAACAACTGCTAGCCTACCATTTATTCAATATAATAATGCAATACTTATTCCTCAAGCTTGCCTTCCACTTTGTCAATCCAGGCCTGGTAATAGCAGTGGGCTGTTTTGGGTGCTGAGATGTTATCAGGTGTAACAGATCGCTGTCATGGGTAGATTTGGGGTAAGATCATGCCATGGATAGTCCCTGGTTTCCAGCACATTACCTACAGACTCTGCTGGTCCTCAGCTCTTCACTGGTGCCAGCTTCCTGGAGCTTCTCAAGGCTTCTGACTGACCTCAGATCCTCTGAGTCAAAATGGCAGTTTATCTTGCTGCTGTGGAGAACAATAGTCATCAGTCACCCTCTCCCTTCTCACAGAGCCCCACCCAGCTAATCTTAGGGGCAACTTAGCACGGTAAGGCAAGCACTCTTAAGTGCCTTCAACTACCACAGGCAAGTAGGCAGGTATCCTCCAGAACACTGGATCATTTAACTTTGTGAGCTCTCTCCAAGCTCTCTCTGCAGCAGACGATGGAGTAATGTCTGAACTGACAGAAGATATACATATTTTTCATCCAAGTCAAGACATAAAAAAGACGTAAATTCCAGTGCTTCCAAATACAGATGTTCATAGGCCTAGTAACAAGTTAGTACACAGGGAGGGAGGATAGCACAACTTTTCCCATGCAACAGCAATAAGACATTCTTCCCTCAGCTGCATCTTGAAGTAACACATCCCTGCTTTCATCTGTCATCAGGGTGGCAACCCATAATCAAACTGTGTCTGACTATCTCTTTTGTTGCCAACTCTGACAGCATATGTGCCCAGCAAGTTTGATATCCAGATCTGCAAGAGCTCCTTTTCAAGAATCTCTGCAGCAACCATAAGCAGAAAAGAAAAGCAGTTTACAGATATTTACAGCTGAATAAAAATTATCTCAGTTCCCCTTAAAGCCAGAAAGAGTGATATGGATATTTCTTTGGTTGAGACTCAACTGAGCCACTTTAAACACCCATCTCGGAATGAGACAAATCATGATGCAGAGATGCACACTTCCCCCCATTAGTGAGAGCGTAAGGTGATAAATTCAGGTGCAGAACCTGTATGTACGCATTTATTTTTAGTAGGATGAATCTTAGCCATGTCTTACATACTCCTGCCTATCAGTGAAAACCTCCTTCGCACATGGTTTAATCTCACCAGTCTCCTTTCCTCAGAAATTAAGTTACAGCTGTTTTGCTGTGGATCCTACTAATACTGTAGGGGTACATCTTTTGTGCTACATAAACGAGAGCTCAGAGACCAGAACCCCCATCATGCAGGTGTTCTAGCTGTGCTCTGGGCTGCTCCAACTTAATCTCTCTGTTACAGACCAGATACAGAGAATCTACACCTAAGCTGTGGGAACATGAGACCCATAAGCACTGTAAATGTCACGTGAACAGGAGACTTCCTAACCCTTGTGAACATGAGACAGTCTGTCTATCTCAGCCTTTTGCTCTTTGTATAGCTTATGCCTCCTTGGGCACATGCAATTCAAATATTGCAGAGTACCAACTCCCTCAAGTTCCTTCAAGATACTTCCCTTCTTTAGAAAAGGGTTCTGTAATGGACTAGAAATCCTCTCTGGGTGTACTCAGCCAACAGCTCCTGCCTGAATGGTGCCAAGTGGGGACCATTCCCCAAAGAGCAACTTTGTCCATAGTTCCTTCAGAGATTTTATTAATGCCACTATTACTAAGCCTTTGTGAGTGGATCCAACAGTCGCGTTTGATGTAGCTACAGACTGAGGAATTCCTCACTAGCAAATATACCAAGACTGCCCACAATATTTACACAGATAGCAAAGCTGTTTTTCAGCTCTGCAACTGCCAAGTGCAGAAACCTATGGAAAGAGATTCTGCTGACTACAACAAACTTTGTATTAGGACTTTTAAATCTTTTAGGAAAGGATGACAGAATCTTTTATAGTAAAGGTATGTGTCTACCACACACTCGTTCTATTAGCTTAGATTGGACCCTATACTAAGTTTAGTTACTAAACAACTAAACATACATATTTGAAAAATAATCATGCCTTCCCCTGCTTACACAAAAGTAGGTGCAACCAAAGCTCATAAATAGTATTGTGAGCAAAAGGAGAAAACACTACTTGAAATAATGGAATACATTACAGAAAACAGTAATTTAGAGTTTTATAATTCCTTTCTTTTTCACAGAAATGATTATATATAATTCACCATCTTCAGCAGTATTAAAGATGTTATAATTAAGGTAACTTGCATTAATAAATCACAGTAGTAATGCAACGTGTTATTAATAGTAGCTTTAGAGAGTGGTCTGGGAAAAGAAACAAGAAGGTATATGATACATTTTCTACTTCAACATTTCCAGAAAACATATATTTTAAAAATATTTTACAGGTTAAAATACTGATAATTCTATAATTGTTTCTTAAGTAATACTGTGAAGTAATGTCTTTGCCATCTTTATAGTATTTTTTGAACTTCATAACAATAATTATTTAAAATTATATCAGTCTCAGTCACATTGCATTTAAAAATATAAAGTCAGAGTCCCTAATAAATCCTTCCAGTTTTTCAAGTAACACAGATAAAATTAACTTTGCTAATCTTAACATGTTTTATTGTACTCTTATGTACAATTTCTATCCCTCTCTCTTTTTTAAGTACAGAATCTATACAGTGGAAACTCTTAAGCAACCTTAACTATAGCTGTTGCTGCCAGCTCTTCCTATAAAACTCAGGGTGAAATACTGGTATAATTAAAATTGATTGCAATGCTCACACTGATTTCAGATAATGAAAGAAAAGAGAAGAAACGCACCCTGAGATACAGTAAAGTCCCTGCAATAAAATTTTATATTTACATATGATTTCAGGAAAACCTATGATTAATATATTATAGGCAAAATACATATATAAATTTGTACACATAGGTATGTATATAAAAAGATGGGTAAAAAGTCAAAGTTATAGGATTTCTCTTAGATATAGGTCTACCTTTTTAATCAGCACTAGCAACACCACAGAAGAATGTTTGGAAGGGAAGAAAAATGAAGTATAACTTATTCAGCTGGAAAAAGGAGAAAAATCTAACAGTTAAAATACATAACGTAATTCCATTACTGAAAGTATTTTCAGGGAACTTCTATTATTGTTGCAAAATTGCCATGGGATGTTATCTTTAAAAGATAAAACAGAAGTTGAACAACAGTTCTTATCTAATGGCAAGAAAGTCCCCACTCTTCAAAGATTTATGTATACAGCTAACTTTATGCAGTCAAAGTAGTCTTGCTTCAGACCACAAAACTTTCCAAAGTGTTTAAAATTAGGCATAATATATGTAACTTGTCACAAAACTGAGACCTACAGCCTTACGTGGAAAGTCATAGCAAATATATTTTTCAAATTAAAAAAAATGCATAGTCTTTCACAAGACAATATCAGTTTTGACCTGCATTTTTTATTTTATTTCTTGACCTGCATTTATTCATAAAAGCAGTGTTTTAAAAGTCTGTGTAACATTTCTTTGATGAATCAAATATTTATCACAAAAAGGTCGCTGACAACTTAGAAACTGTATTTTAAAATCCTCCCAATTACATTACTGGTATTTTTCCATTCTCACATTTATTTTTTTTTAAAGTAAGAATTTTGCTTTTAACTTTTTTTCTCTGATTTTTAAACTTGACTGAAAAAAAGTAATTCTGAAGTTTTAGGGAACTTTTTACAAATGCCAGCAAGGTGTTTTTTCAGCTAGCTATATACAAAGAGTGTGGGAAGACAGTATGTTGGAAAGGTCAATATAAATGAATGCTATGAGAGGTATTTGGGGACACATATCTTAGATAAATTTTAATTCTTTTCCTTTTAAATGGACTCTATCATGATAAGCTTTCAAGTAACTCCAGCAAGTTGAAAATATTTGAAGATAAGCTATATTTATAGTGTACTCCTAAATGCAAAGATGGCTGTGAACTCTTATTTATGACTGAACAGTGTTATCTACCCACAAAATGTTCACATTTATTTTCAGTTTTACTAGTGGATGAATGTTGACTGTCTGATAATTAGTTCCATTTCCATCATCTCGAAAGCATACAAAACAACAGGACTTTCTGTAAACTAACAGCACATTGTCATCTTAAAACTTATTCATCAGAAAAAGGTATTTCAGCTTCCTTGAAACTGATCTCTCCTCTATTTGTTGTTTGTTTGGGTTTTTTTTCTTGTGGAGAGGGATAGGTAAAAATTATGCAAATACTCAAGGTAAGGTTGAAAAGGGCTCTGAGTAACCTGACCTAGCTGAATATGTTCCTGCTCATTGGAGGGAGGGTGGGGATTAGATGACCTTTAAAGGTTCTAAATATTCTACCAATAATAGTCTTTCTAGAATACAAAAGAGCTTCGGAAGTCCCTGAAGCCAACTCTCAGCCTTCATCATGAAGACCTTGGTACAGGACTTTAGAGACTCTGGATAGAGATCAAGGTATCAGCTGGCCAACTTTAATGACTGTTCAGTTCTAACCAATTACCCTGTACTTTTCTAAGTGTGCCTATTTTGTGTTATCAGTTTTAGGAAAACTTGTCTTCCTTATGCTTATATCCTTACCTGTTTCAGAGTGTTTGCCTTGTAATCACAGTCAGACAGATTGCTCTCATGTCCGTTAAAGTAAAATATAAGTGATATTCTTAAGAGGACCAATGTAATTTTGAAGGGGTTAAAGAAGGCCTGGCTTTGTGAGACATTTTGTTTCAGTCTTCTATCTGAGTTTGGGCAAAATATAATCTACAGGCCAGTTCTTGACCTGCAAAACCAAGCAGTGATATTTCCCGTCTTTCAATTAGCTTGCCTGTTCAGCTCCTCCAGGAAAGTATCAAAATACTGTTAGCACACTGCCTAGCCTACTCAAATCTTACATTTTGTTGGAGCTTACTGTCATATGTACTTATGGTAAATAAGTCAGACCACCCCCACGCTCTTTCTCAGGAAATAGGGACATGTATACAAAAGATGGCTTGCCAGCCCCTCCTTCAATTTACCAATGGCTGATCATCGCCTTCCTCGGTCCAGCTTATGCAGCACTTGAAATCCTGAAAGATGGACGGGCATGATGGGTGGCCCTCAGACTAGGTGACTGAATCCAGCTCTCAACTCTTACTCTGTAAGAAAGGGTTTAGATAGAATGTAACAGGAGTTAATTTAAGCTGTTACAAGAGTAAATGAATGCTGGCACTAAGCCTAATGCTCTTGAGAGGATTGGAGATCTAGCAGAGAGTGAATCCCTGCTGGAACTTGGTCTAACACTATTAAAAGACACTGAGATGTGGAAGTGGACCTTCAGGCATGAGGAGATGTATGTCTACTTCGCACTTTTAATTTTTTGCTTTTGACTTTGTAACAAAACTTAAATTAAATTTCAGCCAAACATGATTTCCTAAGAATCACAGGACACACAAGGGTTTGTTTCATGGTAGTATGTTTTCGTCTTTTGATGTAGCTTCACATTATATTCCTTATGCCTAACAAGAAAAGACTGCATTTAAATATTGTTACATAACTATTCAGTGGAACATTGACTCTTAAGGAAAAATTACATTTTAAACATTTCAGAAAATATTTTCTTAGTCTTTTCATTTGCTTTTTCAATATTTCAGCAATGCAAACACCTCTAGTACAAAATCTGAAGTCAACATGTAGAAAGCACTTTTTAAAAAAAGCAGGTATGTCTTGCTAAATGTAATGATTTCTGCTTACAAGAGCCAATGAAGAGCAAACTGAGCAGGATGGGAAAGGGAGCTAACATTTTAGTGCTGCAGGGCATAGTAGCTGATTAAATTTGTCTGATGAAACTCATATTTACCAGACTGTCAGTGTCATTTCTATAGACCACAGCAAGCTTTGCTTTCTGTCATCAACTACCCTGCAGTGATAATGCAAGGGGTGAAACAGGACTTTCTCTTCCTAGCCAAGAGTTTTCTAGCTATTTAGGCATATGTTCTAGCACTCACAACTGTACCAGCCTGGTTACAGCAACACAACTGTGAGCAACATCAGTGCAGCCATAGCTCTGTACTCCTGGACACTGCACCCACAGGGGGACTTCACTGCAGGGAGAGAAGGGGTGGCTGAGGACACTTAACTTCCACATCAGCATTGCGTGCTTGCAGTCATATGAGGATAACTCTCCATTCACACTGCAGTTGTTCCAGTCAGGAATGTCATCTGAGGAAAGACAAATTACCTACTTATTTATTCTTACTTAAAGAAAAACTGAAAATGCCTGGCAGAGTAATGAACTAAACCTGTTTACCTGTGTTGTGACAGTGTGTTCGACATCAAGTGATCTGGCATTCAGAAATCAAATCACTCTGACATCCTTTACAATGTTTCTAGGATTTTGCCAGCATTCATAAAGTGCTTGGTTATTGGCTGACACAGAAAATAAAGTACTTTTAATATGTTTGTACAAATATTCTGTGTCAAACTATAAGATTGGGATGGAAAATATTTTGTCTGTCTAGAGGGAATTAGAAACAGGCAATAGGAATTTGCTGCAAGTTTTGCATCTCTGCAGAAGCAAGATTTTGCTGTATGTGTTTGTGTATAATGACAGAGGGATTTTGCGCCTATGTTTTGCAGTATCTGGGGTTTAAAAAAACTTTTCCCATATGAGTTAACTAGGTTTCAGGGAAAAGGCAAAAGATTTTGCAATGTACATTAGTATGTGAAGATGGAAACCATTTGCCCTACATGTTGCACTTTTGGGTGATTTTGCAATGAGCAGTCATTTGTGTTCCCCAAAGAAGGTGCTTTTGAAGGATTTGTATCCTACTAAGGACTCAGGTCCTGTGATTCCTGAAGATGTCTCAAACACTTCACAGAATGACACTCAGCAGACAACACATGCTAATGGAAGACTGGATAAATTCTCAGATGCCATTAGTTAAATGACTGAAATTACCACCTATGAAACTGAATTCATGACTCCAAAATTACTTTAGTGGCACTGATGGATTATCACCTTTCATCAGTGGATAACGGGCAAAAAAGGATTTCCATGTTTCAGAGCCTGTACCACAGCATTTGTAATGCTGACAACACAGTACTGCCTGTCATATCAGAAAGAGGCAAAAGATACAGTTTGCTAAAACAGATTGAGTACTTTCCGAAGGCCTTCTTCCAAATAGCGAAGTAATAGGAAATTGCGTGCAGCCATTCTCTCACCAGTCTTTTTCCACATTCACATGGAGTCACTAGATGAACTGGTCTGAAAACATAGATACTTGTACTGCCAACAAACAAATGTTGTTTAGCTTCCTCTCTGCTTTATTTCATATGACCTTAGCGTTAATTCCAGGATGGCCCAATTTCTGAACAAGATCAACTAACTAATGTTTGAGTGTGACCAACTGACTCAATCTAAACAAGACCTAGAGAGCTTTGTTCAAACTATAGCAGTGGGAGAAAAAAGCACTCTGAAGCATGCACAGTGAATAGCTCTCTTTTGACACAAGTGATTGCTGCCAATCAAATTGTTCTGTAATGCTTTTCAGTGAACACCTCTGCCATGACAGTTTCTGTAAACAGCATCTTCTGTTATCTGTATTTCATGAGAAACTCTACTCTGCCCTTGAAAAGGATATTCTAAACTTGTTCATGCTTTTGGTTTTTCTCGTCTGGATCATACAGCACACCCAACACACCCATAGGTGACATTTCCAACACCTAGAAAACCCAAAGTGCAGAGCACACAGCACAAGGTCAGCTCTGCCAGTGGAAGCTCACCTAAGGTGCCTCTCTCAGTACACCGGGCTTCCCGCAGGGTTTCGAACCCCAGGCACGAACCGTTGCTCTTCATGTACTTAGCAGCGGCTTAAAGCTCTGGGACAAGAGTCACATCAGGGAATAAGGTGAGCTCAGCCAGAGACACAGGGTGTGGTTCACCCTGGGGCCGGAGGGCCCCTGCAAGCGCCGTCGCTTTTCACTCCCCACCGCACAGGGAGGCCTGCGGCGCTCCCTCCCCTGGCACAGACAAACGCCTGGCCCTGCCCTGACCGTCTTCCCCCCTCCACCAGCAACCCGCCAGGCCCTCTCCCCTTCCCAGGGGAAGGCCAGGGGCAGCCACAGCCCGCAGGGAAGGGCCCTGGGCCGGCAGCCCCCCTCCGTTCGAGGTGTTTCCAGGGAAAGGCCGGGAACGGGGCCCTGCGGCCTCCCCTCGGCCCCGGGGGACTCGGGGCTGAGGGGAGGGCGCGACTCCAGGGCAGGACGGCGGCCTTATGGCGCCGGTCACTGCTGCGCACCTCCGCCTGCGTTACAGGATCACGGAATCCTTTAGGCTGGAAAAGACCTCTGGGATCATCGAGTCCATCCTGCAACCGGACACTACCTTGTCAGCTAGACCTCGGCATTGAGTGCCGCGTCCAGTCTTTCCTCAACCACCTCCAGGGATGGTGACCACCACCTTCCTGGGCAGCCCAATCCAATGTCTAATCACCCCTTCCGCGAAGAAATCCCTGCTCTTGTCCAACCTAAAGGTCCCCTGGCTTAGCTTAAGATATGTACTCTCGTCCTGTCGCCAGCTGCCTGGGGGAAGAGGCTGACCCCCAGCTGGCTATAACCTCCTTCCAGGTTACCTCTCTGCCAGCTCCGTCCCCTCCGGCGGTGCGGCGGCGTCGCCCCGCCAGCGGAGCGGGGACAGGCCACCGCGCGGGACGGACCGCCGGAGCCGCCCCCGGCCTCGGGCCATGGCGCATGCGGCGGCGCGCCCGCGTTTCCGGGGCGGCGGCGTGGAGACGCGCTGGCCCGGGCGCCCGCGCCCCGCCGGGGCCGGATGCCGGAAACCCGGGGCCAGCGCCGCCCGCCCGCCTGCGGGCCGTCCTCCTGCTCGGGGAGCTGCCTGGCGTGTACAGCCTGCGGCCGTGTGCTCCGACAGTCCTGGCTCAGGTAAGGCAGCAGCGGCGGCGGCAGTAGCATCCCCGCTCCCGCTGACAGGCAGGTTGGCCGCCGGTGGGAGCCGCAGCCCGGGGGCGCTGTCGGCGGCCTGTCGGGTCCGCAATGGTCAGACCCCGTCCTGCAGGACCCGTTACGGCCCCGGTGGTCCGGCAGGTAATGCTTTCCGCCCGCTGGGCCATCGGCAGCGCATCACCTGCACCGAGCCCGCCGCACCCCACCGGCGGGAACTCCGCCATTCGCCGCAGCAGGAGAAGGCAGGGTTTGCCTCGGCACCGAGCGCTTCCCCTGTTCGCTTGACAGCCCTGGAACCGGGTCGTTTGAACAAGCACACGGCCTGTGCTGAGCCTTGCGCTTTGCTGGTAACTTTCAGGTGAAAGGTAACTTTCTTCCTTTCACGATGCCCGGGCTGCACGTCAGGTGCTGTTAGACACTCATGCACCTTTTTTCCTTCTAAAAAAAGAATATTTCGCAAAAGTAGTGCATTTATAACTGATACTTTGTCTGAAACGCATTGCACAGAATGATTTCCTCTTACTCTGTCCAGACTGTGTCTTTGGACACACATTTCCTCTTACTCTGTCCAAACTGTGCTAAAGTGTATTTTCCCTTGGAGCATCAGTGCACAGTCAGAAGGATATGTTCAAGGACAGATGGTTATTATTTACAAAATTGTTGCAAGTTCCAAAACACAGCTATGTTTCCCAACTTTATCCTTTTCACAGAGGAAGTGAGCTTTTTCCTGTATTCCTTAAGATAAGAAGTTACTGTGACTTGGTTTATTATTTGAAGGCTGGAAGACCTAAATGTTTTGTAGGCCAGAGGGTTTAGGTGGGATGGGGGAAGAGGTCAGTATATGCTTGCAGTACCCAGTACCATTCATCTACTTATATCTAACAATTTTTGGAAGTTTAGCAGTTTGTATGCTGTGATATCTTATCTCTTAAGAGTGATTGAATAGGCTGAACTACAGGCCAATAAATAGCAACCTTTATTCTTGAGAGCAACCTTTATTCTTGAGTCAAGAACAAAGAATTTTTTTTTAACGTTGCAGTCTTAATTGTGGAGAATTTCTAAGCTGCATCTTCTCAGAAAACTCAATTTTTATTAAATAAGCATTTTTCTAAATAGTTTAGCGTATTAATCCTGGTTCCTTGTACAGCACATGTTAAAACTTTAATTTTCTATATACAGCTCCTAGCAAGGGAAGCATCCATTACTCCACTAGAAATCCTACTGGAAACATGTCTGCTTGTTGTTTTTATGTTTAGTTATGTGACATTTTTCAGAGGCATTGCATTATGTTTAAAAAGTCCTGTCATTGAGACCAATTTCGCATATACACGGAACTCTTGCTTATGTAGATGTGTATGTAGGTATGCATAAAAAGTATTAATTGTGGGAAGTAATCACTTTTACAGGGTGTTGAGTGAAGTGATCTGGTTCTGGTGCTGTTGTGTTCTCTTGGAGTAGCCTCCATGTAACATATGGACAGTCCTACAAGTACACTTTTAATAATTCTTGAGGGGAATTCCAAAAGTCTGAGGCTTATTTAACTGATTTGTTTTTGGAGACAGTAAATTGCTGGACTATGCAAATGTTTAGTAGTTTATTCAATTTGAACTTTTCAGTTTTCCAGTAAAATGGTTGTTGGAGATGCTTGTTCTCCAAATGTCTTGTATTACATATTGCTGCAATTAATTTATTGAGCTTTTCAAAGCTACCGAAGAACTGACCATGCAGAGCATAATATTAAGGCTGGTAAGCTGAATGTGGAACTGGATTGTGAAGGCAATGAGGAATAGAGTGACAGAGCCAAAGAGGCATGCTGCGAGTCTCTTAAGCAGTTTAGATGCTACTTGTAGCTTCTTGTTAATAGAAATAGAAAATAGTCAAAAGCAAAACAGTGTGTTCAAACAAGTGTGTCGCCTTTATTTTATGTTTTGAAGCCGTCTTCTTTCAGTTCAGAGCTTGTGGAATCCTGTTAAATGGAGATGCTTTTCACATTCTAATTAATAGAGGATAACCTTACTGTCTGTTATTATTCCTTTTCATTGTAATTGATCTCAAGCAGCCTTTCTTGAGATTGTGCCTGGCAAACAGTATTGAACTGTTTGTTCCTGCTGAGGTGTGCTATGTAGTGGGAATGTTTGCAGCATACGTATGTGAAACATTATAGATTAGGGCAAGTATTTGAAATTAAACAGCATCATTTTCTTTATCATTGTTGTAATAAAGGAATAGGTAGTGGGTATGATTATACTTTTATCTCGTCAACTAGGCCTAACATTTGCTCTTTAGAATGCAGTGAGATTCCAATGCTTCCCAGTTTTCCTTGGTAATATAGTCTTTACTGTTGAATTGCTGCAAAATAGGTGGTAATTATTTACAATACTTGACAAAGTCAAGCTAACAGTGTATCTCCATGCCATCATAAAATAAATAGCCAACATAAGATTTTATGTGTAGTTATGTGACTTTTTCAGCAGCATCGCTTTATGTTTTAAAAGTGCTGTCATTCAGACCAGTGTTACCTGTGTGTGGTACTCTGGTGTAAGCATAATTTGAGCCGCTGGCTAATTCTCATTCTTGTAGGAAGTGTGATCTTACAACCAGTAGTAACTTTGTGCAGAAACAAAGTTTCCTTGTAAATACTTGTTGTTTGTTCAGGTTAAGTAGTTGAAGTTGCTAACTCCGTTTAGATTTTCTGTTATTCTCAATAAAACTGGTCTCTGTCAAATTATTCAGACATTTTTCAGCTACACCTTCTTTTAGGCAATTTCTGTTGAAGCTAGCACACAACATGTCAAAGCTAAAGTTCTGTAAATTCAGTATTTATCACTTTTTTCATCTAAAGCTTTTGGTTATTTTAAAATAGATATAAAAAGACTGATATTTTTGGCACCTAGTTTCTTAAATATTTAACTTCTGTCCTTGCTCCCTGCTGGAGTAGGTTTAATCCTTCTCCTGTTGGTTATTGGCACTCCTAACTTCTGCTCAGAGTGAATGAAATTCAGCCTGTGTACAAGTCTGCAGAATCAAAGGTCCTGCAGGGTCAGATAACATGTTTTGGTTTTGTGAGTTGTATGGATAGTGTCTGTTTTATTTTGTAGTGGCTTATGTTTGATTACTGTGTTTTAATGTAATTGTTTATTCTGACAATAAATTTTCAGATTGGGGTTTTTTTAAAACTTTGTTTGACCCAGTTTTTTTGTCACCATTTTCACTGCCACTTATCTGTTCTTACAGCTTACATTAAGTGGTTAGCATATTAATAATAAAACTTTCTATATTTAATGTAGTAAAACCTCAGATGTAATCTTTCATACAGCTTCAATAAGTGATTTATGATTAAGTTATTTTCATTCTCTTCATTTGCTGACCTACTGTTTAGAAATGTGCAACTAATATATATTGGAGTAAGTCCTTAGCGCTGAGTATAAAACTCTACTTTACAAAGATTATTATAGCAAAGTGAACACAATTTGTAAAAAAATTTTTTATAGCTACCAGGTTTTAGTTCTATCTCCACCAGTGAAGCTACATTGAAAATATCCTAGACCAGATATAGCTTGTGCTGGGAAAAGCTAGATTTTTTTTTTTTTAATTAAATTAGCTAATCAGCTTGTATCAAGAGGGGAAAAAAAATAAGGGAAGGGGGTAAGAGCTTTTGTTCTACCAGTGTATCTCAGAATGGGGATTTATGTTGAATTCAATAAAAGTGTTTTTTCTGGTGTCCTAACCAACACAGCCAGGTCAAAAATGTACACACTGCACTGCACACTGCAATGATACTATAAGGGCTGCTTTTCTTCTTCAGTAGTGCAATTCAAGTGACACAATGGTATGGAGTTTGTAACCTTGATCAGACCTTGCAGTGTTGTCTACTATGTCTTTATTCTCTCAGAGAGTGCAGTTTGCCACGCTAATATGGCCTTAAACTGTTGGAATTCTTTCATTAATGTGTGCTGCTTATCTCAAGTCAGCTTTGCACACAGCTAGGTTGGTTACCTTTATTAAGGTCAACAATCAAGTGTGTGATTGTCAAAGAGCATACAAGGAGATTTGGAATGGCACACGCTGTAGCATTTTGTGAAAGGCAGTGACTTCTGCCTCCCCATTCCAACTAAATTTGGAACCTCTCAAAGGACTGTAGGATCAATCTTGTATGCATGCAAACTGCAAATGATAAGAAAATTCTGAGAAACAGCAGGCTGCCAGAGGCAGCACATCCTGCCCCTGCTGAGTTTTTTATGGCCATGTTTAGTCACTAGCTTCAGAAAGAAGCTTATAATTTGATTTGCCCTTGAAAAGTTGCCATCCCTGCAGCATGTCACAATTTGTGCTGAGTCTAAGTCACTGTTTTCCATGTGAGACTGCCTGGAGTTGTTACTAGCACATATGTGAAGTTATATGTGTGTAAAGTCTTGTCTGTTTGCTGATAAACTTTACTGTGTTTCAGCATTCTTCTTCTAGGGTTGTGGGAGCATTAGTTGGTACTTAAATATTTGATACTGCTTACCTGAGGTAAAGAAGAAAACAAAATTTACTAACAGCATTTTTGGGGTATGTTAATACTTTCTGTTACATGATTGTAGTCTAAATGGTTCTCTTTATCTTACCTTTTCTATTACTGCTCTGTTGCATCAGCAATCTTCAATTATTCCAGATAAGGAGAGGCTCAATTTGTGTCCTAGAGGTCTTAAATACATATGTTGTATTTGATCATACTGAAAATACTAAGATTCTGCTTATAACAATAGTTAACAAACAATTTGTGATGTTTTGATATTTTTAAGTATCTGAAATGTTTGCTTTATTTAAAATGTGTTTATTGAAATAATTTTTCTTGGACTGCATTAATTTTCTTATTTCACTTTTAATTGCGTTGAATGTTTCATAGTTTTCCAGCATTAGCAATTCTTAAGAGAGGCAAAGATAGCCACACACGGTAGTGGGGACTTTGTGTGTCACAATGATATGAAAACTCTTATTCTGAGCAACTGGGAGTAAAATACTTCAAATGATTAAAATTACAGCTTAGATTAGTTTTATGGGGCTACATATGTAGCCACCTCAAAAATTTATTTTAGAACTCTTGCCTTACACTGTTTAAAGGAACCACAATACCGTAAAGGATTCTCCAAACACTAGTTTGTTCAGGAAAGACTCCATTGGTTCTGCCACTATGGAAAGGCAAGATAGTATCTTGGAGGACCTCTAAGCAAATCACAGGGCTGTGGTGCCACAGTTCATGGGATAATCTAAGGAGAGTGCTTATATTAAATAAAACTTAAGTTTATTAGGGGTTTAGTAAAAGTCTCTGCACTCCTAGACTTGGAAGCTGATAAGAATGGTTAAAAAAGTTCTGAAATGCTGTGATTTTTTGGTGATACTTTTACGTGTGCGCTGTGTCTCCAAGGAGATGAGGTTGATATTGTTGATATGGATCTGAGCTATAGTTGTTTTAGATAAATTCCATATTTTGCATGTTTTTTTCTCAGGCAAAATTTCCAATGCAGATCAATAGAAAACTTGCAAAATACTGTCTACTATAAGCATGTTACCCGTTTAGTGTATATTTACTTGATTGGTAACATCTGGCAGAAACGTGTAATACAAATGTAATTAATTGCATGCATTTTGTTTAAATCATTTGAAGTAACTTCTATGGAGAAGTGGAAGGAAGAAGTTCACAGCTCTGAGATTTTGATGGGCTTTTTACACATCCTTAGTATCCAGGACCACTTTGTGACTGAAGTTATGCTTAGACTATTTTAGGCCACACTTTCTCACTCATTTCTGATTTTTTATTTTTTTTTGTAATAGATAACGTTACTTAGGAAGGTAAGCTGTGCATAGCAGCTGCATGTGGAGGATTTTTGGTCAGATAAAAGTATGTATGTGGCATTTGAATTTGGTCACCAAATAGGAAAAAAAAGTGTATTTCATATACATTAAAGAATGATTCCTACAAAGTTACGTGTAAATGCTTTGAATTGTGAGACACTGATGAATCTTGTTAGAATGGGAATTTTTGTGGGGGTATCTCTGCAATCTGTTTTAAAAGCATGGTTCATGCTGAGGGAAGAACATCACTATTAAGATGAGGTGTCTTGATAAATATAGAACCTGGGATAAAATTGCATAAGGATTTGTAATGATGTATGGAGTCGCCTGGAGGGAGGAATGTGGTTCTAAAATAAAACCAGAAAGAATATGTGCAGTCTAATCTGAGAAACATACAGGAGGATTCTTGTGCTTACTCTGTCATAAAAAAAAAAATAATTTGCCTGCTTTTGTCAGAGCAAAAATCCTAGAATAGTTTTTTTTCTCCTAAATAGTATTTTAAAGAGTTTATCTCCAAGTCTTTGTTCTATTAGAAATTAATTGAGAATGTAGATGTAGCAGTGCACATAGAAGATTACTAGGATGCTCACAAAGTAAAATTAAGCATCTATAAAATATGTCTGCATCATAATGCTTCAACATGCTTTTGAAACTTAAAGCAAGTGTTTGTAATCCACATCAAACAAACTGCTCAGTGATGGCTTGCAGGCCTCAGAAAAGCCTCATTTGAATTCAGCTGGTGCAAACCTGGCCCCATGTTTACATTATTAATGTTTAACATCTATGTAGTGAAACAATGCGATGTAAAAATAATGAAAATTACCATTGCTGTTGTGGGTTGGAGCGTCTTTGAGTAAGGATTGAGGTTTTTGTTGGTTTGTTTTTTAAATCTTTTTCCTGCTTTACAACTTCTTTAAAGGAAGGGATAACTTCCTTAAAATGTGGTCCTTCTGTCTTTTTGCATCTTACCTTGCTGCTGGTTATTGTTCTCCTTACTGCCTTACTCTGTTCAGAGTGGAGTGGAACAGAGCACACAGAATGAGGCAGTGGTTCCCTGCACAGCCTTAGAATTCTGTTCTGGTTGGGGAGCATGGTAGGAAATGTGTTAGAGGATTCTCACTGCATCTTCAGGTTGGGTCCTCAAATCATCTGCAAGATGGTGCCTGTAAATCTTCTTCCCACTGAAGAATCTGTAAAACTGACAAGCTTTGGAGGGGGGACCAGTTGGATTCAAGGTTCTCTGAACCCATGGTGTTTCTTTACAGCAGTGCCCAGTTCTAGAGAAGCTTCTTACAGAGGTGTAGTGAGCTGCAAGCAGTGCTCCTGTCGGCATGTGGTAGCATCCATCCCTCTGCCAGCTTTATGGTTTACTCTGAACTGTATCTTTATGGCTATATCTACTATCTCAATAACTATTAACAAAAAAAGTTGTCTTAGATTACAACAAGGCAGTCAACCCACTTGGTAAATGCATTCAATACTGCCTTTTATTGAACAGGAAATGGGTAGTCAATTTTTTATTCCATGACTGAGATATCTACAGTCTATGGCTATAAAAGAGACAATTTAACACAATTCATGCATGTGCCTTCTAACTCTGGTCTGTTGTGTGAATATATTTCTACTAAGTTTTTTGTTTACCATGAATCTAGAAGTAAACTGAAGGACTTCAATATAATTGGTTTAGTTCTGTGTGTTTAAATGCCTTGGTAACATTGTTGCCTCTTAATTCATCTACAATGAATGAGTTGTTAATAGTCCCAAAAATATTCTGAAAATAGTATGTGCTCAAAAAATGCATTTTTAAACAACATTCCTCCGGTTTTTAAGCATCAATAAATATGCATCTCCCCTGCAATTAGATTGCTAGCTCATCTTATCCTAATCTTTTTTTCCTTAAATGTACTTACGTATTTCTGAAACTGTTCCTCTGGTGTAACCAAAGAGAGTAACCTTAGCTACCTCCTGTTTAATTCTGTATTTCACTGTATTATGGAAATACTGTATGTATCAGGTATCCACCAAGCAGTCTAAATCAATAACCGAGATATTAAATATATCACAAACATCATTCTCAGCATTAGTGACATACAGACATTGTCATGTTGTGTGCCTAAAATAGAATGTGGTATACAGAGTATGGAATCTGTAGGACTGTGATGCTATAATTAATCATACCCTTAAATATTACTTATGTATGTGCATTTGTTTCACAACTTTAAATATATGGTATCCGTTTCAGCTTTTTGAATGTGAGATATTTCTATCCTGAAGTTTCTGGCTTTGAAAATATTTACATTTATTCCCTTCTCTGTGTGCACAGAGATTCTTTGTGCAGGTGTCTTCATTGATACTAAAACAACATGATGTCAAATGTAATCTCAGGGGGTCAAGGTTAAAATTTAACTATCTTTCATCTGATCTGTCACCTTTTACTTGAATTCACTCTTGCTATATGACTTCAGTGATTAAATAAAATCTAACATTCTTTCTAGGCACTTTGATACATGTGGACAGATGGAGTGAGTTAAGCTGCATGGTTTTGTGTTTTTAGGTAATGTAATAAAAAGCTGGTGTTTGAGAGTCTTTGGCTATTTATGTTAGTAGGCAAACATAAACAGATAAGAAAGTAGCTTGCCTGAAAACAAAAAATAGATTGGTTAGAAAGAATAGTACAAAATAATATTCTGATTTTTAACAAAGAACCTAGAAAAGAAACTAACATTTATTTACTGGTGGTATAAGACTTTTCCTCCAGTAAATTCTGTAGATGGCTTCAAAATAGATATTACAAAGTTTCTTTTTAACTTGCTTTATTAGATGGAAGCTCTGCTGACTTTTGTTTTTCCTAAAAACTTTGAACATCGTGATAATTAGCCCTTTTTTTTTTTTTAAATAAAAAATTATCTATTCTGTACAAGCAGTAGCAACTATTCTCCCATTGCTACTGTTTTCAAATGTGTTTGCTGGGTTAGTATGAGAGCTCTGTATTACACTTCCTTGCAGAGCTTTGTGCAAGATTGTGGCTGACTGAATATAGTTATTCCTGACAAGCAGCTCAGCATCTTGGAAACATAATGTAGCCAGAAAAAGAAGAAACAAATCAGAATTTAGTTTAATTTATGCTGTGGAGAACATTATATAAACTTCACTGGTGATATGTGTGACAACAGCTTAGTGCCTGTTTTCTGCATTGGGTACTTTTAGGTCACGGGATTTTGACACATTATAATGTTGTGTAATTTTGGTTTTACTATGGTTTTATAATAAGTTTATTAATGTAACTAGGCTTAATTTTGTTTGAATAATGTTCCGGAAAGACACTAATTAAAATAATCGTCCAAAATAAGTGACAGATAAAACTGTGTGAAATGCTCATTCAGATGTACTATGTACTAGGCTATAGCTCCCTACTACTACTCACAAAGATTTTTATTACACTGTGAACTAAAAGACAAGAGAAGGGAGTCTTGCCAGCTTTAGACACCAGACATCATTTAAAATAGTTCCTCAGAGTTTGTGTCCCTCTCAGGGTAGGAGAAATTTCAAGAATGACTGTATTGCACTGATGTAGTCTATAGAAAGCACTTCTAGTAGATGTAGCACACAAATATTATCTTGTCAGTGCTGATATCTTCCCTGCTCCTTTGCCAAATCATCAGAGAAGCTCCTTCATCTGCCTTCAAAAACTGCAGAGACAAACCATAGCATAGATGAAAAAGTTACATGAAAAGAAGAAACTCAGTGTTTCCAGAAATACTTTTTTTCTTAACTTTCTTTTTTTTTTTTTTTTGGTAAAGAAGGCATTTTTTTGATAATGCCTTTTATTGGAGATACTGCCATTTACATTAATAATCTATTAAGAAATTATAATGTAATATTAAAACAAAACATACTGAACTGCATATAAAGCTATTTACTTATATATTTATAGTGTAAATTTATACTTTATATATATTAGTAAGGATATGTATGCATATGTATAAAACATATTTATAATACAGACTGTGTGAATGCAGGAATAAAAAGTAAAAAACTGTGTTAGTAATGAAGTTAATGTTATTGCATGTATGTGTGCTTCTGCTGCTGTATTTCTCCTTCTGGGAAAAAACAATTGTTAATTTTTTCACATAGAGCTGTAGTTAAGCACTACTGTAAAGAAATTCGTGCTTGTCTTTTTGAGCTCTCTCCAGGAAATTTTTTGAAAAAGAGTACTAAAGACCTAAAAAGTGATGAGTAACAGCATGTAGGCTGTCACCTATGGGAAGGACTCTACATGGAAAACAAAAATGGCAAAAACTAAAGCAAGTCTTTTGTTTCTGAATTTTTTAAAAAAATCTGTTAAAACTTTAGATTTTAGTTTAGCTGAAGAACCACCATGAATGAACAGTATAAAGAGTATAAAATTACTTTTCTAGAACACAGTGTTTTCTTTTATTCTGAATATGACTGTTGTATGTAATATTCCTACTCAATCTCTCAGAAAAACATTGTAGGAAATTGCTGACATACTTTTTTCCCAGCTACTATTAAATTTGGAAAACTGATAATATCATATTGCCAAAGGGTGTTGCATTGTTATTCTTTAATTTTAAGATTTATGTCTTTGCTTCTCTTCAGCCTCAAAAGTGAAAAATATAAAGAAAAATCTAAATATTTAGGTGCACCAGAAGTGTTGGATGTGTTAAGTAAGCAGACTTTGTGTAGCAATAAATACTGGATTCTTTATGTTAACACCCCTATGAAAATTAATGCACTTTCCCCTTTAATATGCCATCTGTTTGTTGAATGTTTATCATGGGTACCTCAGTTTATAATCTGTGATGCAGAAGTCTCTTGACAGTACTGCTTCTTGAAGTGACAACAATGCAATCAAGATGCATTGTCAGAAATCATGGACTCATAGTCATATTCCTTGGTGTAAAACTTTTAAAGCAGTATATGGTGTTCTAGTACAGGTGACTTTTTCCTTGCAGTGTACGCTCATTCTCTGTGGCAGTGGTAGGAGGTACCACTGCCAGTATTGCAGAGTACAGGTACTGACAGCAAAAAAGTGATTGTCCTGAGCGTTGTCACATGGGTGAATCCTTTGTGGGAAGGGTTTGTGAGACTAGTTGTGGGAGTAATGTGGCATCTTTCTTCCTTCTCCCTTTCCTAATTGCTTGTGGGGGTCTGTGAGTCTTCCCTGCAGGGCTCTGCAGGATGAAGTTGTCCAGAGGATCCTGGGTACTTTCTCCTTCATGTAGCCTGCAGGTCACTCTCCCTCCATCACTTCCAGGATCAGCAGGCTCCACATGAGGGGCTGCTCTGCAGGAAGCCAGCAGGAAGTAATGCTTGCTTCTGCTCCTTCCATTTCTGAAGCAGACTGCACTGGGCTTAGCTTTGAATGCAGAGTTAGAAGGTGGTGAGTAATGAGAAGTAGACACAGTGGCTCTGGGCCAGGCTGTGTAAGGATTCAGTTCTGGATGTGGTATTAATATGGTGGAATCAGACCCTTCCATATGGTTCCATCATGTGTGTGTGTGTGATTGTGTTTCACTTTGATAAATTCAAATTATGTACATCTGATGCTGGTCATCAGAAATATTCAGTTGATCTGACTAGACCACTCAAAGTGGTTTTAAAAGTTACTTGCAGTTCTTTAAAGTGTGAAAAACTTCATGCGTACAATGTTCCTTGTCATTCTGGAGGTCATAACTGGCTATTGTCTTGCTGCTTCAAACCTGGAGATTTTAAGTTTCCCATCACTGTATGCTTGTGGGATACTTCTAACCTGTTTAGTGTCTCTGTGAATGCATTTGGCAAAACAGTGTTGATAGACCCAATATCCTTTATTTGAGCAGCTGCTGTAACTGGGAAGATTACCCAAGCTCTTGTTCACCACACCGAGCTGTAGAACATGTCTTCTCTGTCAGTGAACTTTTGAATAGACAGATGATGATCTCGTTCTGTTGAGACAGTAGTGATGTGCTTTTAATTGTGGACAGGGTATTGGTCCTAAAGGCTGTAATTTGCAAAGAACAGAGGCCATAGATAGATTTCATAAGAATTTAAAGTTCACATGCTAGCAACACTCATGCCTGTGCATCAGCTGAATAATTTTTTATATTGAGTAATTTTGCTGAGCGTATAAAACTTCTCCTATAGGCAGTTCATAAAAACAGTTGTTCTGCTTTTGCAGGAAAAATTTCCTTTATTCAGTTTTGGTCTTGCAATATTCCTATTTAATATAATACTTTTATAGTAGAGGAAGCAGGGAATGAGAAAGTGGATCTGTTCTTCTGTTCTTCTCCAGGGGTTACTCTACTGTATTTTTGGAACTGTTGTATGCATAAGGCACTGAGCAAAGCACCCTGTGTTGTTGCAGTTGTCTCAAAAAATGTTACTTTATGCATTAAGTATATACAATAGCACAGTTCATTTTCTGTTATTCATAAAATATGTCTGACTTAGGAAATGTCAGACATTAAAAGAAATTACCTTGCTGTTATATATATTTATAAGCAATTTACATACCACATAGCCAACCTGTTAATGGTAAAACAATGCTTTGACAAGAGAGTAACTGAAACTTCATGGTAGGGTGATGTAGTGGTCATAAGTGTTTAGAAGTCATAAAACAAGCCTTAAAATTAAACTGACTGAAAATGTAATGTTTTTACTTAAGGTCATGTGGATTCTTTTTATTGGTTTTGAACCTCCAGGCTTGAAACATCTGAATTGTAAGGGCTAAGAAGCTTTTCAGTGAAAGCCAAGATACTTTCTCAGTATTGTGAATAATAATGTGACTTTCATAGAATCATAAAATGTTAAGGGTTGGAAGGAACCATAAATATCACCTAGTTCAAACCCCCCTGTAATGGGCAGGGACACCTTCAACTAGACCGGGTTGCTCAAGACCTTATCTAGCCTGGCCTTGAACACTGCCAGGGTTGGGGCATCTAAAACCTCCCTGGGTAATCTGTTCCGGTATCTCACCACCCTCACAGTAAAAAATTTCTCCCTAATATGTAGCCTGAATTTTCTCTCTTTCAGTTTGTGCCCATTAATCCTTGTCCTATCACTACAGTTCGTGACAAAGAGTCCCTCTCTGGCTTCCCTGTAGGCCCCCTTTGGACACTGGAAGGTTGCTGTGAGGTCTCTACGCGACCTTCCCTTCTCCAGGCTCAATAGCCCAAACTTTCTCAGCCTGCCTTCGTAGGGGAGGTGCTCCAATCCTCTTACCAACTTCATGGTCCTCCTGTGGACTTGTTCCAACAGTTCCGTGTCCTTATGTTGGGAGCACCAGAACTGGATGCAGCACTCCAGGTGGGGTTTCACAAGAGCAAAATAGAGGAGGAGAGTCACCTCCTTTGACCTGCTGGCCACGCTGGTTTTGGTGCAGCCCAGGATTTGGTTGGCTTTCTGTGCTGTGAGCGCACACTGACTGCTCATCTTGAGTTTTCTGTCAGCCATCACCCCCAAGTCCTTCTCCACAGGGCTGCTCTTTAATGATGCTCTTTAATGATATCAAATGCTTTGCTGGTATTCGTGATGAAACTAAGTGGAAGGATCGATGTATATATATACTTCATATAACCCTGACTAGGGAGTCAAGTGTAGCAAGAGCCTTGACAAGTTTTTTGGTGGCTTTTGTTAAATCACAAGGGGAGAAACTTTATTGAAGTACCACGGTACACTACTTACCACAGTGAAAAACAAGCCTGTAATAATAGAAAAAGGGCTATAAAAACTGATGACTGCTTTAATCTTGTGGAATTCCTAGTTGGTTATTCATTTCATATCCTACTTCTTACGTTATAGTATGAATTTGCTCTGTATGACTTATTTTCTTGATTTTTTGAGGGCTAGTGACCTTCAGATGGAAGGGGGAAGAGGATCACTTCTCACGCAGAAGCATCTTGAAGAAGTTTTAAATCTGGGGAAAAAAATGGGCGGAGGGGAATTTTTGTTACATGGAAGTAATTTATCAAGCAAATATAAACTTAGATTATATTTGTGTCAGTTGTTTTTGTAGTGTCTTGTATGTTGAGATCATTGGTAATGACAGGGTTCTTGTCATTAACGTATATAAGCTTATGTTACCTGAGCTATGAACCCTGGATTGAGTTTTGCTATGGGAATAAAAGTTCCCCGCCTTTTTTTTTTTGATGTGGGGGTGTAGTGTTGCAATTAGTTTTTTTCTAATCCTCCTCCTTATTAGCATGGGAATGAATAGCTGTGTTCATAATGCCAGGCTTGGTGTATGGAGTTTTAGCGGCCTTGTGTTAAAAGCAATAAGGCTGCATTTCAGCATGATAACTGTGCTGTTAAGTCCTGGGCATCTGCATTGGGGTACAGAAAGCCTCAGGCTGTCCTGTGGTAGTAAGTTTGCTGGAGAACTGGCAGCAATTTTTTTCAATTAGTTTTTTCCCACTGAAAACAAAGCAGGTGGTTGTAGTCTATGGGTAGGAATATGTCTGTTTTGACAATATTAGGGAGATTTCTACTGCCTACGATGAGAATGGAGAAGTAATTTTTCAGAATAAGGAGAGTCTGAAGGTTGGTATATGAAATATTTAGGCTCAAATGTCCATGATCTGGATAAAGCAAAGCACAAAGTTCAGTCTGCATCTTTCAGATCACAGGTAATTATGTTATTAACTGACTTACTGAGTGTGCTCATTTCTAAAAAAAAAAACAAACCACAAACCCAAAAGGCTTTCTGCAATGTTCTCTTCTATTTCCTCCAAGTAAAAATATTTAGATTCTTATGGTATTGTTAATCTGTGATAGGAATATGATTCTTTGGAGGCCGGACAGAAGAAGAGGCACAGGATTTCAAAGGTATGCTAATCTTCAACCAGATTTGTGTACAACTGGATACAGGAAATACACACAACTGAAGAAAAAGCAGTTTTGAAAGGAAATGTATCATTATCTTTTCTCTATCCTCTGTTTACTAAGAACTTCCTGATAAGGACTGTTTGGGTTTTTTTTTTCTGAGACAGTCTAATTATTTATGAATTAAAATAATTGTTTTTATGGACATTTAAACAGTTCATGTGCAGATAACTTAATATTCAAAGTACAGTTGGATCAGTGTAACTCATGTAAGCATCTGTGTGAACTGTATCATTAGTTTAATTTGCCTGTTTTTAAAACAGTATTATATTAGAGTTGGGAAGATAATGCAATAATTTACCAAGTGCTAAACTGGGTTTTAAATCCTCCTTAATGGTATAGCCTGAAGTATGCATCTCAGTTGTGTTAAAGATACTACAGTTAAAAATAAAGGGGTGGAGGAAAGGCATATCTGTGGTGTCAGCAAGGCATGTGGTAAGCTGATGTATAAAGGGAAGGTAATGGATCTGCTTGGATTCCAGCCAGTGGTGCCGGACATGGGCATTCTGCTGAGGCACATTCCGGGGCATTAAGTGCAATCCCTTCCCTGAGAGTGCTGAGCCCTCTTTGTAATTCATCTTCCCTGCAGTCCACTCTGCCAGGGGCCAGGCATACAGCGTGGCTAATTTCATTACCAGTGCAACTTTTTGGTAGTGACTTTTTCAATTCAGGGCAGTGTTTATCTTCTGAACGCTTGGACATGGATCGCTCCATTTGAATCCATTTAATCAATGTTTTTTAATTCATAAGCATTGTTGATGTTAGTTGCAGAATTAAGTGGTGATGGGGGTTCCTTTTAGCCCCTCTGTCATGTTAGCAACTTACTCTGATACTACAGCTGTTTGCTACTTTATAGCAACACTGGAGGAAAAAACTGTATGATACATTTTTATGAACACAAAGAGGAAGAACAGAATTCTCCATCAGTGTATGTTTCAACAAGTAAGCAAGCACTGCAGTAAAACTCAGTCCCTAAAGGTGTCCAACCTTTGAGACATTACCATTCCCATTTTCTCCACCAACATAATTTTCCACCATTTCCCATTTTCTTGGCCATTTAAAAGCAAGATGAATTAGCCATACAACTCCATGTTTTGTCTCCTAAAGTATAAACTTTAAAGACACTCAGAAATGTTTGCAGGGTTGGCCTCCTCCTCCTTCCTATGCTCAGAGAGAAGGATTATCTCAGATCTCTCGATGACAAGCATACACCATTTTGTGAAATTAATTCCTCCAAGACTGTCTTTGACTACCAAGATTATTTGGCCACTTGTTTTATGGAATGAAAGTATAGACTGTGGCTTTGCATGTTTGATTGTGGGCAACCCGCTTATAAAAAAGAAATGTTATGAAAGCATTTAACAAAATATAAATATTTATATTGTTATAGCTTTTAATTTCAACTTTTCATGCCAACAACTATGATTACTTTTCAGTGTTATTGGAAAGCTGTTTTGTAACAAGAAATTTCAGATAAATATTTAATGTCAAACTGGGCTAATATAAGGATATTAATATGCCCAAGGTAACTGTGACCTGTACTTTATTGAGGTGCCACGCCTTGAAAATATAAAATGACCTGCGTTTCTATCATGAGTATTTATATTCGCTTTTTAAAACCTTAATGACCAAAATCTATTTTTAAAATGGCTTGTTTTTCTGATGTGTTGATAGCAATTAATCCTTATTCAAACATGTACTATATTAAGTTAACCTTGTTAAATTAAGCTGTTTGATTTGCCTTTCACTTCTCTTGCCTTCTTAGAAAATCTTCCTACTTTAAGTACTACATAATATTGTTTATAGTTGTGGATACAAAGAACTACAAATAGTGGACAGTGGAAAGTACATTGGAAGGGGTGGCATTTTCCTTTTCTAAGCACTTAAAAGGAATGCATTAATGTTTGTCCTCCTCCATTCCCACAGCCTTGCTGAAAAAGCATCTGAGGTCCAAGAAACTTGTGCTTAATTTGACGCTGTCCTTTAACATTCTCCATGGTTCTGGAACAAAGCTATTTACGCGTGGGACCTAAATAACTGTTCACAGCTGCTCCCAACTTACACCCTGGTGATGGTTATAGCTCCTCACCCTCACACTGGAGAAACTTCTTTTAGATAGAGTATTTCATGAACACCGTGTCTCTTGGTTAGAGCCCTTGTCTAACCCTGTTCCATGTTTCACACATTTAGGATAACTGATATTAAGGTCATCTCTGTTAAATATGGGGAACCATAAGCCCTTGAGAAGACAAAGAATCTTTAAGAACAACTAGACGTAGTTCAGCAATAGTAGTGTCAAATGATATCAAATATTCCTTAGACTGGTTAGTCTGTTGTGCAAACAGGAGAGTCATGCTTCAATTTGGGCAATTTTCTCTGATTCTGATAAGAGGCATTTTTTTAATTGTAGTTGAACTGCTTTGTGCAAGCTGTGTAACTATCCTTTTTTAGTAACTTTTACTGAGCTTTCCCAAGTATTTAGTGTGTTGGGTGTCTAAAGAGAAATTAAAATGAAGCTAAACCAAAGGCAGTAGTGTTTACAGTAAAAGAAAAAAAATTAACACTGAGAAATAGCTTATCATGTCTTTCTCAATTCTGTTATCTGTTCATTCCGTAATCCTATCAAAATAAAGATAAGAAAATAAATATCCAAATCTTATGTTGATGCTGTTGTGTAGTGTAGCGTGGGAAAATGGCCCACTGCTACTTCTGACCTACTGTTCTCTCCTCCTAGGTAAAATTTTTCTAATTCTTTCTTCCAGTTTGCTTTTATGTCGTCTCTCTCTTGCTTCTAAAGAGCATTCTCAGCCACCTTATTCCCACTCTGAATATTCCCAGAGACTCTGAATATTCCAATCTCTGTGCATTTTGAATTAAACAAACATTTATTTGAGGAAGAATGAAGAGCTGTATCCTATTTCAAAACTGAAAATTAGCTATGAAAAATGAGTTGGAGACAATGGAATTGTTTTCTTTCTACGAAAAGTAGTATAGCTTAAAGAGAGAAAATATGTGCTTCAAGTTGTCCATGCACAAGTAACTAAAGCAATTAACTTTTTAAAAATTCTTGCACCTAATTTGTACAGATATTGCAGTACCAACCAAAGTGTAGCATTATGTGGTTTATATAGTAAAGTATACAGAACCCTAACCTGCAAACTTCTTTTATATTAGAATGAATAAGGAACATGTATGTCTTAGTAGATAAGTACAAAATGTTAAATATAAATAATGAAAAAATGCACAAAATATAAATTGGAAAGAAATGTGATTTTTTTAAGGGTTACTTTGTGTTAACACGAAAGTAATTACATACATTTTGTTTGGTTGCCTTCTATAATTCATTAGGGTTTTTAAGCTACTGTATTAAAGATAGCTTGGACTTCCCTCAGTAGAAGCTTTAATGACTAGCTTGAAGCCATTTTCTTTTAAGGAATTAATATTTAGACATAACATTAGCTGTGGGGGTAATTAACAGGTTTAGAATAATTAACAAATAAAATTGCAAGGACTGTAAATTGCTTTGCCTAATATCAAGTTTTAAAGCTTTCTTTAAAGGTTTTTTCTAATTAAAATGCTAAATTGGTTTTAGTTCATGAACAGGACGTGGAAAAATGTTGCTGTAATTTCTTTGTAGGCTCCATTTGACTTGACACTTAATTGAAATCAGTCCTGGATTAATAATTTATTCTTTTCTCTAAGCAGATACACTAGAGGTTCAAAAAACACATTTGGTATTGCTTATTTTAAAACCTTTGAAATTTCATTTTATTTTGTGATTGGATGTGCTGGGTTTTATAAGAAATAAATACTTTACCTGTGTATTGTATTATATTTAGTGTGTATTGGTTGGGAGAAAGGGAAGGAGAGAGAGAGAGAGCTTTTAGATGGGCTTTCACGTTCAGTTTTGTGGCAAAACCAGTTCCTCAAGGGTGGAAAAAAGCCTTTAACTGGGACATGAAGTTTCCCGTAGTTGCATCATGGTTGGCACACTTCATTGGTGTTCGAATTGAACTAAGTTGATAACATTCATGCCTGAGAAAAACTAGAAGCACAACACATATGTGTTGTACCTAACTTTCTGTAGTTTGGTACTCCTCCAAATTCATAACTGTACTTAGTTCCTTTCTGGTCTTCCAAATTATTATTAAAAATGGACATTGCTAGCTGATGTGGGAGTGGTATCCCAAAGCTTCTGATCTCCAGTGTTAAATCTTTTGAAGTGGAAAAAATAATACCTTAGAAAAACTTGATTGAAGAAAAATGGATTTAATGAGTGGTTGCTTAATTGACATGTGATCTGTAAGGTCAGAGATGCCAGACTGCAAAACTTCAGTGAAAGGGCTGGGCTAAACTTTATGTAAATAATGCTTTCTGGTGCTATTATACATGCAGATTGTAATCAAAATTACTATTTTATCTAAAGCCCAGGTAAATACCATAAGAATTTGTACTTTATCAGTAAATTGCTCAGGCTACTGCTCAGCCCTCCTAATTGCTTTCCTTTCTATACTTCCTTCTAATCAAAGAGGAAACAAAACCATGACCCAGGTTAGTAATGGCCAACATTGTGTAGTAGGAGCTATCACAATCACTAGTGTTTCACCAGTGAAGCAAGTTTTGTGCTACCTGTCTGAGTGAGGTGCTTTGGTTGTAAGGCATGAATATTGTTGGGTATAGCAGGGCCCCGAGTGTTTGTTTGGGGATACCTCTTTCCCATCCCTAATGATGTACTGATCATTTGAAGTTTCTTCATTTTAGAATGCTTTTAATTTCGATGTATAAATGTAGTCAGTTACCAGAGGGGTTTTTTTAACCTTTTAAGTATTGCCATGCTTCTAAAATATGGATGAGTTTTTACTATGTCATTCATATTTTTACTTCAGGAATAAACTAAAAATTCTTGCTTTTCTTGAATTACTTTGTCCGTATGTGTCAGTACTTGATGGCTGCATCTTGAAAAGGATAAGGCTAGATGATGACTAATATTTTATTAGCATTGTTGTGTGATGTGATGGCATGTAGCAGTTGTGAGAGGATACTGTTCTCTGACACACTAATCCTGTGTTATGCTGGGCCATTCACAGACCATTCACATAGTCTTCATTGCTTATCATTAATCTTCTATGTCAAATCTTTTGCCTGTGATCATTCTTTACTTGAAGTCCCTATTTAAATATACTGAATGTGGAATTTGTGAGTAATGTGATGCCCAGGGAGGATTAACACAGCACTCTTGGTTCCTCTTGATCTGGGTTTTCATCTTAATAATTGATTGTTTTTTTAACCAGACTGTCAAATTCTGTTTTCTAGTCTTTCATATAAATTCACAAAGAATTGCAGAGTTTCCAGATACCACCTATAAAATTAGTATCAAAGTACAACGATTCTTATCAGGTCTCTATTTTAAAAAAACCACCAAACCTACATTGTTTTTACAATCCTTCGTTCTTTACCCTCTTAGCAACGGTTAATGAATTTTATTGGAATGCGTGAAGTGCTTCGTAATTTTTCTAAGTCTGTTTTTCATCCACGCAAAATCAGTATGAGATGGAAAAAAATTTAAAAGTAATCTGTGATTATGATTAAATATGGAAGAGTTACGTATAAATATCAGTATTGTCTAGTTAATACTGTGATTCTCTGCTGTTCCTTTATCGAATACCTTTTACTGTGTTAGAAGACAAGAAATTATTTTCTGTACATTTGTGAAAGGATTAATTTTCATTGTAGCACATGCCTCTTTCAGTACCTTTCGATAACTGTGTGGTTTGTTTTCTTAAGCTGTTAGCAGCTTATGTAATTTAAATAAAGATTAATATATAGGTGGTTTTATTTTGATTATGGATAAAATTGCAGTGATTTAAACTGGTCTGGCAGAAAGCTGGTCAAAATTGATGTTACATGACATTCCAGAGGACAAGCAGAAACATTGATGCTGTCATGTTGTGTTGTATGTGCTTGGGAGTCAGCAAGACCTTTCTTATGCAGAGCATAGAATATGAAATAGGGGTTGTACTTGTGTCGTGGAATTGGAGGGGAGGATGAGTTTGTGTTTCTGTGGTGTGGGGGTTGGGTTTGTTTTACTGTGTTTTTTTTAATGTAAGGGCTTTTACTTCTAGTTTTTCCTCTTAGGAAGCAGTTTCAGTCATTCAAATCTTTTCTCATTGACAAAAGGTCCTGCATTTGATAAGCAACTGTAAAAATTAGATGCTGTGATTTCAGAGTCCTTAACAAGTTGCTTGCTACTAACAGCATGTTTAATTTTGCTTGTAACATTTCTAGGTATTTATAATTTTTATAGATGTAATAATATACATAGATAATTTAAAAATAGAAATGTTTCCTGTTGTATATAGGTAGAAAATGTTATTGTTAAAGTACCAATGAAAGTACCATTGATTAGTGAGTCTAAACAGAGCTGTGGAAGAGACCAAAAAATAAATGGTATGGATAATAAAATAATAGCAGACTTAAGGTCTGTAATTCTTTCATGGATTAGATACATGATATTCTTCTGGCACTTAGTTCAAAAACCTGTTCCTTTACTATTTGTAGTTTGACTTCAGGCATGCATAGGCTTGTTGACAGCTATTTACTAGAAGACTGCCTTTGCAAGAGGCTGGTACTTTGACATGCAGCAATAAAGATATCAACATACCAACTGCAAAAACTGTTTTTCAGTATTAATATATAAGCAATAGAAAATGTGAAAGACTTAATTTCTCCTTTTAGTTGCTTGGCTGCCTGGTGATGTTGTTTTCATTAGAGCTGTGCTTTTTCTTGTGTATCTTTATTAAATATCAGTTTTCAAATTACTTTGTTCAGGTTATCTCTATTAAAAAATGGTCCTGCCTGACAATTCCTTGTGTTTAGAACCTGTTGTGTATTAAACTTTCTTGTTAGTAACATTCTACAGTTTTGTCTTCCGTGGAGGAATGGAACACATATGTATTGTGTTACAGTGCAACATAATTATGTATTGGACACAGTGCAGCGTCATGGTGTATACCAGACCATGCCATTTTGTAAAATACGTTAGCAAAACTCTTGAGTTAGCATCAAATAAATTAAAGTACTTGTTTGTAAACTTTTGCAAGTTATAATGTCACCAGTAAAAGAAAACTGTGCTTTTCTTGCCTTCTGTCACTCATGTACTTCGAGGGTACGCCGACAGTTGGGTTCATTTTTTCTGGCAGTCCACTCAGCGGATTTTAACCTTCCCTCTGAGCATATCAGTCCAGTCTGTTTTGCTGTGATGCTGAACTGGGAGACATGGCCAATCTAATGATTTCTTTTTTTAGCATTACTAGTCATATTGGTTTTGGTAATTAGTAGAGGTTAAGTTTCTTATTTTGAGGCCGAGGTTTTTAAAAGTTTATTGATTCTTTAGTTAACTTAAGTATTTCTGTTGTGCTGCTCTGATTGGTTTATTTGTTCTGTATCTAGAAGCTAACCCCTGCCTGTAATAGTCTTTGGCTTCTCTGTATCTTTTCTGGTGTTGTGTTCACATTTTTAAAATATTGAAGAAGAATTATGAGAATTGTGTACAGTATTCAAAAACATGGACACACTAGTGGCACGGTGATTTTCTTCTTCTTTCTGTTTTTTCTTTGTTATTCTTTCATCATTTCCTGATGATCCTAGCCTTAGATTTGTGATCCATTGTGATCACTTGGGATTTTAGCAGAGAACCATGTATGATGATTCCATATCCCAACACTCCCACCCACCCCCCCAACTAGTTGCAGAATTGCTATCGTTCATCAGCTGGTGTCATTGTCCAGGAATGCCAATTTTAGCAGCAATAGTGTGGCCAGCAGGACCAGGGCAGTGACCATCCCCCTGTACTGGGCACAGGTGAGGCTGCACCTTGAGTACTGTTCTGGGTTTTGGGCCCTTCACTAGCAGGACACTGAGGTGCTGGAGTATGTCCAGAGAAGGGTAACAGAGCTGGTAAAGGGTCTGGAACATAAGTCCAGTGAGGAGTGGCTTAGGGAGCTGAGGTTGTTTAGCCTGGAGAAAAGGAGACTCAGAGGGACCTTCTCGCTCTCTAAAACTACCTGAGAGGAGATTGTGGCGAGTTGGGGGTTTAGCTCTTCTTTCTGGTAACAAACAATAGAACAAGGTAAATGGCCTCAAGTTGCACCAAGTTCAGGCTGGATATTAGGAAAAATTTCTGCACTGAAAGAGTGGTTGAACATTGGAACAGGCTGTCCAGGGAAGTAGTGGAGTCCCCATCCCTGGAAGTGTTCCAAAAATGAGTAGATGTGGCACTTCATTATATGGTTGGTTTAGTGGGCATGATCAAAGGTTGGACTTGATGATCTTGGAGGTCGTTTTCCACTTTAGTGATTTTATGATTCTATTCTATGATCATGTGTAATTTCTTTTTCTGTGTGCTTTTTTTTCATTTACATGGAATTTTATCCTTCAATCATTTATACATTTTGATCAGATTTATTTTTGGTTACACCAAATAATTTTATGTCGTTAATAAACCTTTTTACTTTTGTTTTTGTTTGTTTTATAGGCTAGCTTTCTAGATCTTAGATGTGCTGAATCACATTGACCCTTTAGGAACTCTGCTGGCAAAATCTCTCAGATTAAAAACTGTTTATTTGTGCTGTTGCTTGTGATGGTTTTAACTAGTTATTTAATTCTGTGAGGATCTTCCTTTTTGTTCTGTGTTAGCTCATGTTGTGTAGGAGGGTTCCTTACCTTTTTTTAGGTAACTTGTCCAAACTTCTTGAATATGTTCTGTCACTGAAATCACACAAGCAGCTGCTTATCAATCAGTCAGCTACAGATTGTAGTAGTGGTAGTGACTTCCCTCTACAGAAGTTGTTGACTTTTCCCATATATTTATCCATATGTTTAGTCTTGCTGGTTTTGCTATATTTTAAAATCATGGTTTAAACTATGTATAGGTTAAACTGTTTATAGTTTAAACTGTTTGCTTTGGTGCAGACCTGGCTTATCTGTACTAAACTTCCCTGGCTGCTCCCAGAAAGCTAATTTTTTGTTTAAATGATACAATATTTGGCTCTGTCATTGCTGTCTTTTGGAGCAGTTTTAAGGAATAAATTTCACTTGACAGCAGTTAGATCAACTGTTTAATATTTTACTTTGGAAATTTTGGGTGAATCTTGATGAAATTTGGTGATATTGATGACTTGTTGTTAATGATTGATTGTATAAGGATTATCTTCTGCCAATTGCTTAAAATGTTCTGTTCTACCCCTCTGGAGAAAGACTGTTGTGGCAACTTCCATCATCTCTTCTATAGTGAGCACTAGGGAGGAAAAAAAAAATTAATTTAGCTCTTTTGGTACTTTTGTTTGAGCCCTTCCTTCATGTTTCACTTACATATTTACTCTACTGATTCTTTCTTATCTTCATGATTGTTCTTGGAACAGGTTTTAATTGTGAATCGAGAGAGTTATTTAAAAGTTGGTTTTAAAACTTATTTTTCCTTTCCTTCTTTTACAATTTCTAGTTAACTAGCTAAAGGTTATGGCAAGTCCTCCCCGTCCCTGTTTTCACTGTTTAGGAGAAACATCCGCTTTTTAAAAGATGCTTTTCCACCTAAAATAACATTCTCCAAAGTTGTTTTTAATCAAGCTGGCTTTCCTAGGGCTTTGTTATTCTTGCTTGCTTGTTTTTAATAAGTGGTGTGTGTTTCTAACCATTTTGATGGTTTTGATGGATGATCCCTGTCATGTGCAAGCATTTACACTTTGAGGCACTCCTTTTAAATAGACTTTTCATTCTTATCTAGCTTACCTTGGTGAAATTTAACTTTACCAGAATGGATATATTTTTTGACATTCAAACAGGTTTAATACAAATACATTACAGTTACTATTAGTAGCTCTGAGTCAAGATGGCTTCACTGTCTTTGTGAACTGTGTGCTCCTGCATCAGAAGTTGTTTCTACTTTTTATGACAGCTTACAGAAGCAATAATTTATGCTGTCTAAAATGCCACGGTTCTCACAGTTGTGCCTTATTTGCCTATCTTAACAGTTGAGAGATTTCAATTACTGAGTAGTTGGTTTTCTGCTTTCATAATTTCTGCAGTTTTCATTAAACATAACAGTGAGTACTGCTACATTATCTTTTGTTCACATGATTTATAGTACAGCTCTTAATTTTATGCTTGGAGGATGCTGTATGTGCAGACCTGTTGTCTTTCCTGTGGATCTGTGGATAAAAGGAGATTTGTGAGTCCTTCACCACTGTCTCTCACAATATTCTTGTCTCCACAGTCTGGATGGGTGGACAAGATACATGAAAAAAATGGTTAAATGATCAGCCTCAGAGGGTAATGGTCAATGCATCATACTTGGCCTTGAGGCCAATGAAAGTAGAGTACTCTAGGGGTCTGTCCTGGTACTGGTCCTGTTTAATAACTTTTCCAAAGAACAGAGGAGGTGACAGGGTTCCCTTGTGAAGTTTGCAAACAACATCAAATTGGAAAGAACCAGTTAATACACAGATCTGCCATTTGGAGAGGCCTAGACAGGCTGGAGGAGTGGGACTACAGGAACTTCATAAAATTCTAAAAACAAATGCAAAGTTCTATATCTGAAAAGGAACCATTCCGTGAAGCATTACTGTCTTGAGGAGCAGCTCTGTAGAAAGCGATCTAATGGTTTTGCTGTACAGCAACCTGAACATAAATTAGCAGTGCACCCTGGCTGAGAAGAGGGCAAAGAATCCTGGGTTGTATTAACAATAGATTTAGGGAAGAAAAAGGATTATCCCTCTTAATTTGGCCTTTTTTAGACCATATGTGGTCCAAGACCACTTCCAGTCTTGAACTCCCTAGTACAAGAAAGGTACTGACAAGCTGGAGTGAGTTCGATGGAGAGCCACCAAGGTGGTTGGGGGCTGGAACACTTGCTGTGTGAAGAGAGGGTGTGGGGTCTGGCCTTGTTAAACCTGGAGAAAATGCAATTTCAAGAGGACATGATAGCATCCTTCCAGTGCCCAGGAGGAGATCATCAAGAAGGTAGAGCCAGGTACTTGACAGTAGTGATTGGTGGAGAGGACAAGACACAGTGGGCATCAACTGAAATAAAGTTGGTGGAGGTGCACAGCAGAATTTTACTGCTCCTGCATTAACGTTGAATTTTTGGCCTCTAACTTTGAACTGATTGACATGGTAATTCTAACATTCTTTTAACATTGTATTTCCTAAAATAAAAGGAACAGGCACTGGAAAAAGTTAGGAATGGTTTGGGCTGATACTGGGTTCCAATTAGATGGTATTTGCATTCCACAGCACTTGAGTTAGAATACTGTTCATGATGAACAGTCTAATAGTGTTGTTGGGCTGTGTCTGGTCCTGTGGTTTTTGGGTTTGGTTTTTGCAACTTATCTGTCTTGATGCAAAATAATAACCTGTAGGATTATGGAATCCACAGGCAGTCATTATTTCAGCATTAATATTCCAACTATTCAGAAAACAGATTTAGAAAGAGCGTTATGAATACAGGCATGAAAACAATCTTAACAGAAAATATGTGTAGGTAAAAACAATTCCTTTCAGGCACTTCCAGACTTGCAAAAGTGTGAGCATAAATGGAGAGATGGAAAATATCATTAGATCTCAGTAAGTAGCTTGGAGACGTCAAATACACAGAAGCCCTACCTTTATTTGTTGTGGAAAATCACATAATATTTAGTCTTTCATGTAATATAGAAACTTTATTCAGATTATTAGTGAAACTTTCCTTTGTCTGAACTGTTTTTTACTTGTACAGGTAGTATTACGTCTTCTGTTATCCTCAAAGATACTTTTCAATTTTAATTTAGTACTGTATGATTGAGCCTCCTGAGGAAGCTCTCTTAACCTCTCATGATAGTTGTACTCAGTTGTAGCCCTCTTTCATTGAACTTGGAATAAAAAAGATGGGTTTCACTGTTGTTCTTGCTTGCTTTAACAGAAGTGTATCACCTGAAATTCTCTGTAAGACATATTTTGGTTATCAGTAATTTTAAGAAAGTGACCCATATAGCTCAAGTGTACCAAAGCTTTTTTTAATTTATGCTTTGCTAACTGAACTCCCTCATATTTCTGATTTCACAGTTGAGAAGTGATTCTTTTCTCAGAAAAACATGAGAACAGTCACACAGATTCAGCCAAGGCAGAACTGAGGAACTGGTCAAGTATATATGGCATTTTTTTCTAGTATGCTGGCCACTTGAGGTTGGGGCAGCCTAAGGAGATAACATCTTTGGCTCAGGATTTACAGGCTTTCAGGTTTGTTTTTTTTTCTTTTCAATGAACATCTCCAGATTTCACCTGAATGCAAAAACTTTTAGTGTCCCAGCATAAAATGGCAGCATTTATCAGATAGTTATTGTGTTGTGAACTACCTCCTATTGTTTTTGAGCATTTGGTATCCAAGACAGCTGCTCTTTTTAATGTTTTAGGTGTAAGTCAAAACAGAAGTTAGAAATGGACTGTAATGTTTTATCCAAATTCTGTTATTTGCAATTCAATACAGTGCAAAGTATCTCAAGTGTATAATTAACAAGTATAGAGTTAAATTAAAAGCTTCTTTGTAACAAGAATGTTGTCTTTCATAATGAATCCTAATTGTAATAAATAATGGAATTGTCAATACAGAAATCTTTCAGAAATCTAGCACATGTGATTCTGGAAATATGCAGCAGCAGATATTTACGTAGCATTCCTTTCTGTTTGTGAATATACTTGTTCCATACAGGTTGGTTGAACATAATGATGTGCTTAGTCATTTCATCCTGTCTTTGGCATCCTGTCTTAGAGCAAGAAATAACACAAATTGCCTTCACCAGACAAGGATGCTTCTTCTGTTCTTTACACAATGTAGAGAAAATTATGGATTTTTTGAGGTTGGTCTGCAGTGTGATCCCTAAACTGCAGACTAATCAAGAGATGCAGAAGTGATGTTTAAACTGGCACACTGGTGGCCCAGAATCAGTAGCCTGTTCATCACCACAGCTGAAAACTTTCAGCAGAAGATGTACTTGGGGAAAGTCTGAATTGTCTTTAATTACATTTATCAAATGAAGAAACAGCTGCATTGGAATTAGCGAGTCCTATATGCTGCGCTGAACAACTTTTTTCTCTTTCTTTAAGGGTCAAAGGATCCTTTGTCCATCTGTAAACTGCAGGCAGCTGTTGCCGATTTTGTTTCTGGCCGTGAATGTCAAAAGCACAATAGCCAACATGTAACTTTTTTAAAAGCAGGTAGTAGTTTTAAATTAGGCTTTTTCTGTTTTAGGCAACACCAGGGTTCTGGTAGTTTCTAAGAGCATAAGTATTGTGCTTAATTTCTGTTGTAATTTCAACAGAAATGCTCAAATAATTCTTAACTTTGGTGAAGATTTCAAAGCCAGGAAGGATTGCAGTTACCTGCAGAACAGCACATTTTACCTTTGTTAAAGTAAACTTAATCAAACCTAAACAGTAAGCTTTCTCAGCTAAGCAGTAGCCTTGCTAATACATCTGCGTCTATAAGGAAAGCAAAAATGATCATTTCCATGTTGTCAGGTGAACAAAGATATATTATTATAAATTCTAATCCTTTTTAGAAAATGTATGTGGCCCAGGATCTACTGCTTTCCTGACTCTGAGGAGTCTTTCGGAAATGGAACAGCAGTGAGCACACTACACTGAGTGTGGTGATTTAGCCTGTCAAACTGTGCTGGACATTAGGTAACATTCTTAAGTGTCTTAGAATTCAGTCTTTCCCTGTTGGGTATAATGTTCCTATTGTAGGTAATGGCTGTCAGTTCTTATGTCAGTAATTGCTTTATCTTGTGCAATAGGTGGGTTTTCTCTGTAAATTTCTGTGAGCAATTTTCTCTACTAAGAAATGAATGTTATCCTGTGTTAAAAGTGATATTCTATGTGCTAGGATTTCCACTTTTTCCCATTTTATCACGATCTGTTTTTAAAACCCCAAACTCATAGGGGTTAGGGTCACCAGTAAGCTAGAAAACTGTCATATTAATGAAAAAAAATCCCTACCTTTAACAGTTTTTCTACTGAAAGAACTTAGTTACCATTGTTTATAGACTCATCTATAAACTTAGCTGCCACTATTTCAATATCCAAGAACGTTAATACTTTCGCAGAATGCTTTTTTTTTCTTTTTTAGCCCATGCAATATTTCTGTTGTTTTGTAAAGCATCTTTTCTATGTTCTGAAGAATGTTATTTACACTGCTCTTGTTCCCCTTTCAGTGGCACTCCCTGGTCTGGCATTTGCTGATTATCAGTCGCTTTCCAACGTGTAACTTGTGAAGGAAATACACTCAAACCTACCTCTCTAGGACTGTGCATGATTCTGTACAATTTCTTCTTCCCTTTAATTTTGGAAGAAGAGGATTTTTTTTTCCTTTTCTTTTGTCAGTGGTATTTAAAGGCAGGCTGTTGCTTGCACCATTTTGTTGAGTATCAGTTATGTGGCTGCTGCTGCTATGCTGCAGTTTGTTGGTGAATAAAACCTGAAGCTCTTCAAAACAAGATATGTCCTGGGACAGTTGTTTTCTTGCAGCTAGGGGGTCTTTTGATCAGTTCTTGAGGTCTGCATGGCTGTGCTGCAGTAGTTTTACTCAGTTGGAGAATCGTGTACCTTTGTGGATCCTGATTAGTTGGTAGTGTACAACTTCTCTATTTTGTTTAAATAGAAGAGTAAATAAGAGAATTGCATTTTCTTCCTGCATTAAATTTTTTAGTTAGAATCAGTCCTTGGGTACATTCTTTAGCAGTTCGTATTATTTCTGAACCTTTTCTTTGCTCTTTCACATCACTTATCATTTCCTTTTCTTTGCTACTTTTAATTTGGTCTGATTTTATGCAGGATTTCCCTCTCTCCTCCTTGATTAGTTTACATTCAGCTTGTTTACATTGGATTTCAGCTGTTAGAAACCCTTCTTTTTTTTTTTTTTGCTTGTTGTGCAATTAACCCTACCTTGTAGGGAGCATTAGAAAATTCATGTCTCAAACTCCCTTGCCCTTACTGCCGTCTAGTGCGGAGCTTATTTTTTGCCAAAACTATCTGAGTTGAGGAACGTGGCTGCACGTACATTGCTGTTAAGTGTTATGACCTGGAAATGTCAGACATTTGCACCTCTGGTCACACTTTTTAACCATGAATGTCATCCACTACCTGTTCACTTTCTCTGGTATCCCTCTTGTGCCATACAAGCATAAGTTTTGTTGCAGTTGAGGTTTTTGTTTATCGCTTCAAACTTCTGCGTTTAAAATTTTTACAGAAAAAAATGTGTATCCATGTTCACACATTTCTCTACTAGTTTTCTATCTATATGGAATCTTACTGTTCACTTACTCCTATTACTTGCATTACTTTGAATGTCTAATTAATTAATTTTCCCCTCTTATTTCCTTCGAAAACTGTCCTAATGTTTCTGAAGATCTGTTCGCATGTTTTGGCATATTTTGTACCTCAATTACTTCTATTCTTTCCACTTGTCTTCCCTTTCTAGTATTGTTTTGTCTGATTTACTGCCTTTCTTTACAGCTTTTGGAATTGAAACTGCTGTTGTTAAATCTTTGCTCCAGCAGCTCCCTCTCAACCATGACAGTGGTTTAATCAAATTAGAGTGGATAAGTTTAATAGGAGGTGCACTTCCATTGTTAGAAATCAAAGAAGAAAATACAGTTTAGTATCTTCATTTACTATTTTGTGGTTCTTTAATACATTTTGTTTGGCATTGCTACTGTGGTTGTTTCCCAGACCCTCATTTGTGGTGAACAAATGACTCAATGAAAGTAATGATTTGAATATATTTTCTTGTTCATTTGCTCTTTTAAGTGTATGTATCTTTGGAGAAAATGATATGTAAATCTAGTTTGGGATGTAAGGTTACAGGAGTTTTGTAGCAATTAACATATATGTTTCCCGGTCCTACACTGAACAGGAGAAGGCAATGCAGATAAATTCTATAGGGAGATGTCCAGGTTAGTGGTTTCTGTGGGATTGTGTGTTTGCTGGTGCTTGGAGGTATGTTGCTGTTCTAAGTTCAAAATATTCTGAAACAGAAATTGTCTGAGAGTAAGACATTTTTGGTTTCCTTGAACAAAAGGATGAAAAAAATTATGCAATTTGCTTGTCTATGTATGCCAAAGCAATATATAGAGAGTCCACTTAAAATTCAAGTGATGTATTGCCAAATGTCAGTTATAAAGAAACAGTATCAGTATAACCTCTCTTCTTCTGCACCTTATTCTACAATTTTTATTTCTAATAAAATTTTACTGCTTTGTTTCAAGGGGTAGTTAGAAGGCAGGTAGATATTTTTAAATATCAGGTGCTTTAATTTTCTATCATATGGAGAAAAAAATACACACAAAAATTACTTAACGCTATGTACTTCATAAGCTGCTTGTCTATACCGGTGCTATTATTTTCCAGTTAACAGAATGCTGTGTACAGCTGTTCATACAAAGCTCTTTGTGTTAGTGTGCTTGTGTTTGTGCATGTACACACATAGACACTGAGTTTCTGACTGGTTTTGAGTCCTCAAAAATAAGATAACCGTGATTTTTATCACAAAAAAATCTCTTGTGCACTGTGTGTGAGAGGGAGAGAGGCATGCTTTCAGGTAAGGTAGTTCATGGCTTAAGGCAGCTGCCTGGTGTAGTTCCAACTGTGTGTGGGTGTGCGTGCAGGGGGCTCATGTTCATGAAGTTTGATGTTTCAGGCTCCTGATCCTGAGCACCTAGTGTGCATTAGCCTTCTAGATTTCTAGGAATTTTAGCGCTTTATCCAGTTCCAGTGATGATCTTGTCCAGTGCTACGTGTCTTAAATTGTTTCTGCAATGCGTGAAAGAGCAGAGCCAGGTATATATTTCCATCTTAAATACTTTATTGGGTTTTGCTGGCTTGTTGTAGAGCCTTAGAAAGCCATCTTCATTGCTGATCTTACAGATATCATCAGTTCACCATTTTACTGTTGTTGTTTATGCTCCCTTCCCAATCTGAAACTTGCATCTTCTTGTTGTTTAATCTTGTTATGCCTGTAGATTATGCATGTCAAAACAAAGAAGCTTTAATATTTTTCTAGGTAAGAACAACACTAAAATAAATTGCTTTCTGTTCTTTTTAGATGGAAGAAATAGATTCAGATCTGGTTGTGTTTTACAAGATGGAATCATTCTTGTAGCTCATCTTTGAACCTTATCTACTGCCTTCTTTTTTTTTTTTTTCTTAATGAGTTCCAAAATTAAACTCAAGTGTTTGTGGTGTCATGACCTCATGTGGGAAGGCAACGTGATATCTATACTCCTAGTAAGGATTTTTCTTGTTTAATTCCTGCTGAAAGAAATCTTGAATTTATAATATTCAGCAAAATATCTATAGTAAGCCCTGAATCAAATTGTCAGATCCTGGCCAAGGAAATTTTTCAATGTGTGATATGAAGTGAATGAACTTAAAATCAGAAAGGTATAGTTTTTGTGCAGAATAAGAATAGTATATGTGGACACAGGCTGAAAAAAAAGCATTGTGCTATGTGTGGGGGGTGAAAGTCTCTGAGTTATCTTTTGTGGTGACAGATGACACTGCCAAATTTCTTCTGAAGCGATGAAGTAAGTTAGTGCAAGTTGTGGACAATAGTCAAAGGCAAATATTCTGATGACTTTCTGTCCTCCTTCTACATCTTACAATAGAAAGGTAAAGATGCAACGTAATTAGGAGGTCATTGGTAATAGTGATGGAGGCTCAGGGTTCTTCAGTTATTGGAAAGCGGTTGGAAAAAGGTAACTCTTCAATGGATGCATCCCATGATGGATGCATCCCAACTAAATGCCTGACACAAATTGCTTCTGGATTCTGGGACAGAAGGTCCAATATAAACTAAGAGCAAGGGAGAAGTTGAAAGTTTGAGAGAATGACATAGAAGTTTCTTTGCCTGGTACTTGTACCATGGGGAAAGAGGTAAAACAAATGAGAATATAGCTGTAAAGGATGAGATAAGAGTGGGACACAAATGGCAGAAAGCAATGAGTAGGTAAGATTTATTTTATGGGCAGACTTTATCTTCTATACTAAGTTTGTTGGAAATGTGACCACCTCTATTAAGTTTTTCATCCTTCGTGAGCTGGTGATTGCTCTCCCTGCAGCCAAAGTGTGTTAGCATTCCCCATCCAGCTTCATGCAAAATTGACTGCATTAGCATATATCATTGATGATGGAACAATGGAAAAAAGGTAAGAGAACTGATCTGAAACGTCTGCAATATCCATTGGCACAAGCACAAAGTCAAGAAAACAGAACTAGAACTACTGGATCAAGTAAAGAGAGATATGCTAATGTACATGGTGAATTTATCTTTTGTGTATGAGGAACAAACTGGGGAGAGGAGAAAGGAATGGCAGAAAAAGTAAAACAATTTGGAAAAATCAGTAGATCTTTAGGAACCTGTAAGCTGGGTAGGGTCCTTTGGGATCTCAAATCTAAAACCCTTCTGTAGCAGGTAAGCATATATCCTAAAGAATTCAAGTCACAAATTACTCAGCCTCCATTTTAACTCATGGCTTGTAGCTTTTGTTTTCCTAATCTTTTAATAGGAAAACTATTCAAGAATTTCATGTTGGTCTGGACCATCTTATGTTTAAGCTGCCTTTGTTTCTGGTCAGTGTTTTACCCTCACTTGGACATTTTATAAAATCATAATCATTTTTCTTCATACTTGATACTTTCCTTCACTACATCATATTTTTGACAGAACAATTTTATATCTTAGCTGTCATTTTAGTAGGGCAAGTAAGTCAAACTTCTGTAATGTATTTCTTTCCCAATACATTCTTTGTTCTCCTGGTCATTGTAACGGCTAGCTCATCACCTCTAACTTGACAAAGTGTGCTTCAGATTTTCAGGACTCGATCTGGAGTTGAATGGAAATATCTCTTTGAGAAAGAGATACTAACAGAAATAATCATAGAATCATTTTCTCCAATCATAAACTGGCAAACAAATGCTGATAATAATGGTAAGGTCTGTGTGTTCCTGGGTGTAACAGCTGCCATGTTTTTTCATACCATAGCTGTGTGCCTGCAAGGGAATATGCTCATTGTAGACTAAATCTTGTTCAGTGAGGACATTGTAGAAGCTTGACTAATGGTATATGTATGTAAAAATCAATTTGAATGTAAAATAATAAAAAAACTAAAAAATGCATAAGCGTTTTGGTTTGATTTAGTTTCAAATTCAAACACAAACTTTGAAAAATTAAATAAAGCAGTGATTTAAGAGCATAAGAGCTCGGTTATTGTGTAAGCAAAGAAAATAATGGAGTTTGAACACCAAAGTAGAAAGAGAAACTTCCAAGGAAGGCTGAGAGAGTTGGGGTTGTTCAGCCTGGAGAAGAGAAGGCTTCAGGGAGACCTTAAAGCAGCTTTTGAGTACATGAAGGAAGCTTATAAGAAAAATGGGGACAAAATTTTTAACAGGGCCTGTAGTGACAGGACAAGGGGTAGTGGTTTTAAACAGGTGGTGAGTCGATTTAGATGATGTATAAGAAGTTTTTTTACAGTGACAATGGTGAAATGCTGGAACAAGTTACCCTGAGAGGTGTTAAGATGCCCCATCTCTGGAAACACTCGAGGTCAGGTTGGGTAGAGCTCTGAGCAAGCTTATCTTTAACTAAGACGTGTCTGCTCATTGCAAGGGGGTTGGATTTAGGTGTCCTTTAAAAGATCCCTTCCAACTCAAACTGTTCTGTGATTCTATGACTCCAAACATAAGGGAAAAAATAAGTACCTAAAAACCAGAAAAGTAGAGCAGGAGCTTGACTACATAGGAAGTCAAAGGGAACAGTGAGGCATGCTAGAAGGCAAGCAAATTAAGCTTTATGAAAAGTATTTAAAAACCCTCCTATCTGAACAATGAAAAGGATGCTGTTAGATGTTTATAATGTTGAAATTAAACACTTGACTAAAATGGAAGTGAAAATTTTGGTCTCAATTTTAGATTAAAACAATACAGTAAGACACAATAGAAAAGGCAGAAGGTTTCTGTATGTGTTAGCACCTTCAAAGTGGAAGCGAAGTTCAGATCTTTTATGCTTCTACCAGAATTGTCTGTATCCAAATGCCCCTGCTACCTGACTCAAGGCTACTAATGCTGGAAGTGAAGTGGGAAAAGTGGTGCAGGTGGTTGTAATCCTTTTGGATTTACCTCACCAGTTTATGATTTTCAGAAGATACTTATGTGGAAAAAAATCACTAAGAATATAGGTGCCGGTGAGACATACGTGACAAAAGACAAGGAGCTTAGTGAGTTTAAATGACTTCAATTTAATACAGTATTTTTACAGTGGTTTTATTGAGGATATGGAGGCAAATAGACTGCTTCTTGGAAAAGTTCTGGCTTCAAGTTGCCTTTCTTGAGATTTTTTTTCCCAATTGGTGCCTATGTAGGAAATATGAGAATGAAGGATAAAACTATATTAATTCATCTGGGGACAGTGCTGCCAACATTTGCTACTTGAGTTAGCAGATCACCTGCTAAGTTATCTAATAGCAGCCTTATCTCTGAGAAATGGTGCATGGTGGATTAAATACTGGAGGACTGGGAAGGATAAATATACCAGTTGTCAAAGCAGGGAGAGGACTCAAGGAGGGAGAGTTCAGTTATCTTAATACTCTTGTCCTAAAAAAAAGAGTTTATAAAACTCTTTTTGTTTATGTGCAAGGTAATGAAGAGATGAATAATTCCTAGCATGGTCTTATCCAGAATAAATAAGGTCAAAGTAGTTTAATTTTTCTATGATAAAACAGTTGAACCTGTCAATAGAAAGAAAGCAGTAGCTATCATATATTTTTACTTAAAACCTTTTATAAGTGTCTTTTGTAGCATTTTTGTAAGTAATGCATAGAAGTGTGATCTAGGAGAAGTTAGTCCACAGCAAGTGCAAAATTGATTGGATTAGTATTTCTGTTGATTAATTGTCAATTAATTGCTCTCAGAATAAAAAGATGTCTTGAGCAGGCTTTTTCTACAGATCTGCCCAGAATCTAGCTCCCTTTCACTTTTTTTACCCAGTGAACTTAATGATAAAATGGGGAGTCGTTGGAGTCATTCTGCAGGTCACACAAAGGTGGGAAAGGACTGTGCTGGAGAACAAGTTCACATTTCAGAATGATCTTGCAAAATTGGAAAAATAATCTGCAGACGGGTAGGTCAAATTCAGTGAAGATGAGAAGATGTGACACGCATGAATAAATCATAGCAGTCTTTCAGAAAAGGATTTGTTAGGGTTTTTCATTTGATAACACTTTACTGTATCAAAAGATAATCCTGCCACTGGGTTGTACAGATAGAAGTGTAGCCAGTAAAATGAGCAAAATCATGAGCAAAAGCAAACTTTATTCTTGATTCAACATTATTGATGTCTTTGCTGGAATACTGCATTCCACTCGGAAAGACATATTTCAGGGAAGACCTGAACCACTTCGAGGCTGAACAGAAGCATCACAGGTGATCAGAAGGTAGGAGGAATCCCTTAGAGGATGCTTCATTTGTTTAGCCTGCAGAAGAGAAGAGATAGGAGTGTGTGGTTTTCTAATATATAAAAGGCTGTGGCAGAAGAAATAAAGGAATAATCACTAGTGTTGGTTATGTCCTTGATAATTAAAAGCAGTCAAAACTCGACCAAGAAGGATTCAAAGGAGATATTAGAGAAACCTTTCTAAATTGCAATTAATGAAATAGTAAAGTAGATTGCATGAGAAGGCTTTGAATTTTTGTTATTGTTAGGCTTTGAACAGCTGGTTAAAGATGCGTAGCTGTAGATTTCTCCGCTTTTGAGAGTAAGGTGGAAAATATTTTTTTTTTTTAATTATTTCTTTAGCCTGTATTTTTCTAAAAGTTTCTGACTGAATGACTGTCTGGAACAGAAGTGTTCAAGTTGAAGTGAGACAACATCAGGAGTTACATTTACATGGCCCCCTGCTTGATCCACTTTCTTTGAGAAAGAAAGTGATGAAACCTCTTTTCACTGTAGGGATAGGAATGAAAAAAAAGAAAACAACCCCACATTAAAAGATTGCTGCAAACTGTAGAGATTTATTTCTTTCAGGAAGATTCTTATTTATATTGGCTGGTCAAACTGATAAACTCTTCTCTTGATTCAAAGATAATGTATTTGATTCAAGAGACATTTCTTTTGAAATATCCTTTTAATGCTCTAGTAGGAATTTGAATGATAAAAATTGTTATCTTCAGATAACTTTTAGACAATGTATTTGTGTTTGTGTGATCATAACTTTCAGGTAAAAATGTGTCTCTCACCTTTCTCTAATTTGAATTTGAGAGGTATCTCTTCAACATGATTGTCCAGATTATTTTTGCCTTCTAAGACTGACTTTACTTTCTCCATTTCTTCAAGAATGGTCATGTATGTGGGGTTTTTGCTGTAATTTGTATAGAGAAGAAGCCCCATATAGCTTAATTAAAAATTTATTGACATTTTTTGTTTGACTGAAAGCTAAACAATACATTAGACTAGATTGTCCATTACATTTTTATGCAAGACAGTGTAATTACATAAAAAAAAACCTTAACAGTAAGAATAAAATTTATCATAGGATAGTGCTAATGCATTTATATGCAATGAGAGTAGGTTTAATTATAGTACATTTAAGATTGGTATGCCTAGGGCAATAAACTTTACAACAACATACAAAAGTTTAATAAGCACGAAGCATCATAAGAACAATGTAGACTAAACCTTCCACGCATCCGAAAAGCTGAAATGCAAAGAAGTTTTTATTTATTGCCTCAGGTAAAAAAGTCTGTAGAAACAGATAAGTGATGACAAAGCTTTGATGTTAATAAACCCAAATGGAAGTAAAAAATCAAAGTGTGTAAATGGCTAGGTTATAAAAAGAAAGATGACAGAGTTATACCCTGTAATTAGGTGTAATTTGTGCTTTTGGCACAGCTATTTGTCCTGCATGAATGAGAGGTTGTCTTATGTTTTCTTGTCCTTGTATAATAGAATTGCAGTACAGGCACATCCCACTTAAAACCTCTCTAGATTGTTTTTTTTTTTTCAATAAGTATTTGAAAGCAGCATACATACTGATCCCCTTCTGTGAACACTATAGCTGCTTTGCCTTTCCTAGTACTTGAAAATGATCGTAAGCTGAGTGTTTATAAAACACGGCTAGAAACAAAGTAATAATTTCAGAAAAAATGCAACCAAATCTCAAAATTAATTTCTACCCTGAGTATAAATCACAGACTTACGTGTCATACAAGGAAATTACATCAAAACTAGAAAATTATTAATCCAATTAAATTATTTAAGGAGTTGTTCTATTTAGCAGCTGCGTAATTGGTTGTCTCATCCATATTTTAAACTGTTTCAGAACAAATTGCTATTAATTAAATAATTTAATTTAATTGATTCCTGTCTTTGTTTTATGGTATCTCTGCACGAGACATCACATTTTCAGTACTGAGATCTCTTTTACAACTACCTCTGCTGCCATGTACTGTGAAAATTTAGAAGAAATCTTTTCTTCTACTTTCTATGTTGCAAAGAAACAGAAAAAGGCTATTGATGGAGGGGAAAATAGATTTTACTAAAGTCTATGTTTCTGTACAGGTATCAGTTTTTAAAGTTCTCTGTTTGGAAATAATTATTCTCTGTGTCTTTATGAAATTGCTACAAGGTTTAATACTGATGTGTGGTTTTGATCTCTGATGTGAAGTTTACAGCTTTCATTTGGGGGGATGTGAAATACCCTCACAGAGCACCTTTCATTTAGCTGCATTACATGTTGTAAATCCATGAGATGCAATGCAAGAATTGACTGCTCCTGCACTGCAAAGCCATTTGGTGAAGCTTATATTTCTCTTATACATGAAAATGTATGAAACAAAATGAAAAAAATAGTATGATTCCTTTCTATCTTGACCTAAATATATTTTTTCATTTGTTTTCCATGTCTCCTTTTTTATTTGAAATTCGAGTTTGACACGTTCAGAAGTTCTTGAATGATTACTGTAGGTGCTGCAGCATGGTTGCATGTCACTGTTCACTGGTGGCATGAGGTGGCCCTCTGCCTCCTGTGGATATCCTTTTGTCTTCTGATACATCCCTGAAAAGGCATTTACTTGTTCTGCAGTGCATAAATCTATCCCTTTCTTTCTAACTGCTTTTCCAGTTCATGAAACCTTTTTCAATAAGTCTACCTTGAAAGACAAACTCCCTAGTGGGAGAAAGGGCTCTCTGATGGTTCAGAGGTTTCTATTCTGTTTGGGCCAGAGAGGGCCCAAATTCCTTTTCTGGGGATCTGTGCTCACTCAAGGCTCAGGGATTCCTTCCTTCCACCCCAGTGTCACTTCTGATACTGTTATATGCCTCTCTTTCTCCTGATGTATATTGGGTCTGGCTGAGATGGAGTTCATTTCCCATAGCAGCTCTCACAGTGCTATGCTTTGCATTGTTAGCTAGAAAGGTGTTGATAACATACCAGTGTTTTGGCTACTGCTGAGCAGCACTGGCACAGCACCAACACTGTCTCAACATTCCTTCCCTGCCCTGTTGAGGGCAAGATCCTGGGAGGGGACACAAGTAGGCCAACTGACCCAAACTAACCAAAGGGATATTCCATACCATATGACATTGGCTCAGATATAAAAGCTAAGGAAAGGAGGAGGAAGGAGAGGCATTCATTGTTTACAGTGTCTGCCTGCTGAGAAGCCATTGTGCATTGCTGAAGTGGGCGGGCATGGCTTACTAATGAGAAGTAGAGAATAAACCTTGTTATTTTCCTCTTCACTTGTGTGTGCGCCAACTTTCGCTTTTGCTTTAGTAAACTGCCTTATCTCAACCTACAAGTCATTTTCCATCTTATTCTCTCTCCCCTGTCCAGCTGGGAAGGGGAGTGATAGAGCTGCTTGGTGAACACCTGGTGTCCAGCCAAGGTCAACCCACTACCTTGATGTCATGCTTTGCTCTGGAACTGCTATGGCTATACTAGGGAAAAGGATTTGGCAAACTGGTAGCTTCTTCTGCTCTTAAAGGAGTAATCTCGTTGTTATAAAACCAGTTATGTAAGTGTTTCATTTCAGAGGTCACATTTTGGTAAGCTAAATAGGTTGGCTAAAATTTCTGAATGCCTACGTGGGATATGATTTAAATAATTATTTTTTTTTTTTAGAAAAGCAAATCTTCAAACAGTATTTCAATTTCTGCCCATGCTGCCAATACTTTAAAATATCTTCAGAAGATTTAAGTGAAGAGTCATAGTATAGGAATAAGATGCTACTGAAGTAATTTCTTCTTTTCTGTCAAGAAGTGCAATTCAGTAGAATTTCAAACCCCTGGGGGATGTGATGAGAGCAGAACTTTCAACAGAAATTCAGTAACAGTCCTGTGATTAATAGTTATAAAAGTAGATGGCTGTAGACAGGTTTTAAACTAGTTTTCCACAGCAGCATGGGACTTCTGCAGCCTTAAAACTTTAAGGAAAATCCAGGAAACCCTGCATACTGCATGTGTTCAACAAGTGCCAAAGATGCACATTTTTCTACCTTACCTTCAAAACCTCTTAAATATGTGCTGATCATTATTTGGTGTATCTTTTCTGGTAAATGTGATATTATTAGTGACACATGAATGTATATTTCTTATATGATCTCAGAAGTTAGAAAATGCTGGTCTCTAGGAGAGTGGTTCATATTGGTCAGTTACTTAAAGACGTTTTGTTTCCCTCTTTTCCTCCCACTGAGATCCACCTTTTAATTTTATCTGTAGCTTTTAAGCTGCATTTTCTAATTGCAGTGGAATGAAAAGATGTGACCTGTACTTCTCTCATGAGTCAAGTGGTAGAGCCGTGCTCCAAATGGCTCAGCGGGTTGTTTTTTCTCTTGCTAACATTGTGAGTTTAGCTTTCCCAGACAGACTTATTTAAATCTGTTTCTTGGGCCCAAATATCTGCTCAGAATTGTTGCTATTCTTGAAGTGCTGGCACTTGCTGAAAGTTATCACAAGTTCAGTCCTGCTGACGCTGTTCACTCCTAACCAGATGACAACTCATGTTTAGTTAACAAAATCAATTCCAAGTTTTCTTAAGCCCACAGTTTGTGGTCATAAGAATATATCCTAACTTAAGGTCAGTATTTCCCTCTGTGTTTCTAATAATTATTTGCTTTCCCCTTTGCTTAGCCTTGCCCCTCAGTTAATTATAAACTTTTCACGACTCTCAGCTTTCCAGATCTGTCAGAACAGAGGTTCTTGCTCTCTCTGGACTATCGTAAGCCAGGTTCAGTTTTCACCTGAACCATCTCCCACACCACTCAACAGCGGTGGGAATATGAGGCAGACAGTATCTGGACCTCCTCTGAGCCTGAGCAAAGCCTGACCCTTCCAGCTGTGCCAGCTGCCACCTTGGTGTTGAGGTGATCTGGTTTGCAGGACAGAAGTGCACCAAGTGTGGCTTCCTAGCCAGACATCATATCTCCGCAACTGGTCAAGTCAGACCCAGCAAGTCTGTATGACTTTGGAGAAATGATTAATAATTCATTTGGGACTTGCAAGTAGTCTAGCTGTAGAGAATTTGATTTGCCTGTCAATTGCCTGAAATCATTATGTTGTGGAAAAAAAAATCTGAAAATTCTTTTTTCTGATTTTTCAGTCTGAGGTGAATGAGTTTGTGGGATTTCTCTTCAAATCCAGTATGTAAAACAGAACTTTTTTGCTTGTTTTTGAGTGAAGCCATTTCAAATTAAAATGTAATTAGTTTTGAATAAAGAGTTGTTTTCTTTCAAAAATGAGGCTGTCGAGTAGGAATTGAGAAGCATACATTAGTATGATTTTTAGTGTTTGACAGTTATGAAATTTTTGTGTGATTTCTTCCTAAACTGGGTTATACATGGTAATACATGGTAGATAGTAATATACACTATTAAAACTGTTTCTTTCTGTTGTCCTCTTACTCTGATGAGGTACTGCTATTTGTTGAGAACTTGGAAGATGCCTTAAGGTGAAGGAAGAATTGGACTTCCTGTGTGCAGAACTGTAGCTTTGCTTAGAGACTTAGGTTAATTTTTATTTTTAATAATTGTAACACTAATACAGATGTGTGGTTGCAAAGATTTTTTTTTAATGACTGGAAGAAGTGTATGTCAACTAAAACTAGTGCATAAATTATCCTTTTTCAAATATTTAACTGCAATTACATTAGATTTATAGACAGGAGAATTTTTCTTTCTACTAGTTCTCTCTCTGGAGCCTATATCAGTTCTGGAGTTCTTTGTCTCTTTTTGTTGATCTGGTTTTTGGAGTCATTAATTTGATGGATTTCAAAGCTTCGTGTTTGTTTAAACTGTAACAACATCTTTATTTGAGATGGGAATCTTATCATCCGGAAATGACAGAAGACAGATTTGTGTTCTTTAAAGCACTTTTGCTCCAAATAATGACTTTTTTTCTAACTGGTACTTTGAGAGTGCAGTTAGGCCAGTGGCTTCAATTATAGCAAATCAGTTCCCTCCAAAAGATGATTATTGCTGTAAATTAGACCTGCTTAGAACATCATATCAGTTAGATGGAGACTGCAGTCCATGGACCAGTGGAAAGAATGAAGTTGTTCTTTGCCAGGGAAGTCTTAATTGTTTTAGGCCCAAGATTGGAAGGTGTGCACTTGAGGAGACTAGCAGGAGTTGAAGAAATTTGATTGTCTTACTAATTGTGACTCAATAGTAACTTATTTTTACCACTTCAGATAGCTGTAGATTTGTTGAGTAAAATTTAATGTATACTAATTAAATTCAGATTTTTATTAGAATAATTTAAGGTGCTTTTTCTTTTCACTTTATCTTCTTTTCTGTAATTTTATGTGTGCATTTGCATTACAGATGAAGTAGTAGTAGAGAAAGTGCAATAAAAGTATATTTTGAGTAAGGATTCATTTGACCTTAAAAAGTTCTAGGTATGGGATTTTACAGTTGTGATAGAGTTTGATTTTTCTTAAATGTACTGATTTCTAAAAAATAAAAATACTTGTTCTGGAGCAGATTAGCATCGTTGAAACTACCTAGCAGATACAATGGAGATTTTCAGGTTATGTGAAGGAGTCTTCTAAAATGTGTTGCAGTTTTTATATTTTTTAATAAAATTCGAGGTTTGAAATGAAATTGTGCAAAACCACAATGTGATTTATTTCAGAACATTCATAATACTAAAGTGTTTGAGTACTATATAGACATTTCAGCAAAATCAATAAAATTAAGTATATACACATTATATGGATGTATATATATGATGGTGCTTCCACATTGAAACTGGTGAGAAAAAAGGCAAGAAACTTCCCATGACTGTTGTGTCCCAGTAATACTCATGCCATGAAGGAAGCACCTAACTAATTGTGGATAGATCATTGTGGTTGTCTTACCTGCTCCGTGTTTGCCTTTCCTATTGAGATTGTTAACAAAAGGGCTAGGTTTTCTTTGTTTAAATAAAAATCCTGCCCTGTTTTATAAATGTAAACTTTTGTATGAAAATTGCACTATGGCTTTCTCATGCTCTGATGTCAGTGTTTTCTGTTTTTAGACTGTGACCCTGAATATCATACTGATAATAGTATTTTCAGAGAACCTTTTATTTGTTGGTTATGATAATTTTTTTGTCATCATTTCAGAGAGAAAGCATGTCTGTTCATCTCTGTTGTTTCACTTATTCATGTAGTTCTATTATTTATATTTTACAGTTTCTTTGGGTAGAATTCTGGTGAGTTCTCATGACATTTTTGCATCTGGGCTTATGGTACCTAGGTCTTTTTTAAATCAGCTTTTGGAATTCTCATTTTAGTCAGTTACTTGTATTTGCCAGTTTTAAATGGGCCATAAGTATTCTCTTTTGCTTTTTAAAACAATAACAAATTTATCCCTTTAAATGAAAGTGAGAACAGCTTTATGTAATTGCTGTTGGTTTTAGCTCAAATTTTTGGAGCGTACCACAAATAAACCCCTAGCTTTTCTGTGTCCATTGAAAGAGTCAAGGAAAATGTAATGACCCTGATGATTTCTGACAAACAAATAAGGGTTACTTATGGCAAGCCAGTATTCTTGAATTAGAAGCTATATGCCAAGGCTGCTTGTAAGTCTTCACAAATCCTATCACAATGGAAGCCATGGAGTAACAAAAATATTGTGAAACAAATGCCTCCTGGGTGGCTAATTATTGGCATTCTTTCCTTTTTACTCAAAGGGAAGCTCTGTATCTTCCCTGTAAAATGCTGTCTGACTCAACAGCAAGAATATTTTGGGGTGGAGAGCTGAAATCTCTTCAGTGGTTTATTTGTGAGGATTTTCTTATTTATGCTTTTATTTTATTTAAAAAAATAGTTCTTAAAAGGAACTGCTTGAAATTCTTACTGTCATAAAAGACTGTTAATACCTTGGCTTTCTCTATTAAAATACCATGTAAACAATTATTGCATTGTTTGTGCCATTTCATGAATGTTGTTCCAGTTTGAAGTAAATGTTGAATTCAGAACAGTTAATACACAATCTTAATTTAATGTATTTTGTTTAGATGAACTAATGGAGTGAGAGGACTTTTCAATTTATTATGCTTTCTTTTTAAGTGAATGCCAAAGCTTTTCTTCTGATTTGAAGCAGAACTTATGATCATATTACTGTTTCTCATGCACTGTAGAGGTTGCAATTATTTCCTTTCTCTGAGCATTCCTGTATCAGCTTGATTATTAAAAGCTTTAGGTGCCATAATGTTAATTAGAAAATTACAATGGTGTAATTGCATTCTCATCATCATGGAAAAGTGGCAGTTCTCAGAGAAGGAAGGAATAAAAGTCCAATATATGCCTTCCTATGTCTGCCTGGAGGTGGTTCATGTTATATAGAAGCTTTTCAATGGGCATGAAAAATTGCAGCCTTAAAACTGAGAAAAAAATTAGAAACATTATAGAAAATAAACTCCCTCTAGGAAGTGTAAATTTGAGGGAAGAAAAATAAGTTTCCCCAAATGATGGTTTTATATTGACCATGCAAGTCACTCAAGCCTTTCCCACTTATTTTTAATAGGCTGTTACTTGTGTTCCATTAACTTCAGTTCTTTAAAGAATCTGAGTGAAGATCGCTGTAAATGTGAACAGTAACCATCTCTGGTGACACCTTGGTGGCCTGACTTTCTATTTTTGGCTTTCTTCAGTTGTGTTGTGCTTCCTAGGAGATTAGAAATTAATTATTGTGCATCTGTTCTTCCTTCTTTGTGAAAGCTGTCAGTCCAATATTTTGATTAGGGTTATGATTTGGGGGAAGAGAGGATTTATTGTTAGGGAAGAGGGAAGCTATTCTCTTCTAACCATGCTGTGAACAGGTTTTGTTACAACATTTCCCTGTAATGATTTTTCAACCCCTCTGGAGAACTAAAACAAAAAAGACAGAGATCCAGCATTTCTGACATTAGAGACATGAAGTTTGTCTGGTTTATGTAGCTTTGGTATGTATTCTCAGCATTCAGGGAGCTTTTCATTGTGTTACTTTTCTTAGTCCTAATGTTGAAGGAGTGTTTTATGGCATGGTAACAAGTGTTTTTCTTGTTCAATGAATGTGTAATACTTGTCCTAAATCTGTTTTAAACAAAAAAAGAAAACCCTCTTGTGTTTTATAAGAAAAGCATAGTAGCACAAGTGTGATCACTTCACTGGCTTCTTCAAAACTGCACCACGGGAAGAAGATTTAGTTGTAAGTTCACAGAGTGAGATAGTTTGCCTCATCAGAAGAAAGCTGTGATAGAGTGACAAAAACCCATGGAAGGCAGCTGTGAAAAATCTTGCAACTTCTTAGTTACATATTTTTGGCATTAATGAAGAAACAACTTTATAATTTAGAGTGATAATTCATTAGTGTAATCATAGAATATATAAGTTAATTCAAGTAGTGACTTACAGTATTTATTTAAAAATCTGCAAATAATGTACCGTGTGTTCAATTTTTAAGATGATTGGAATTATTTTTCTCCCTTCCCTTAATAGTATGTACCTATGTATGTATATTAAAATGAAAGCATCACTGCTTGTCCAAATCAGTATGTTGTAGGTAAGGCTGGTGCTTAGTAGTCTCAGAGCGCTACTCCAAAATCAGCCAGGCTTGTAATTTTTTTATACAATAATAAAAATTAAATAGAATCTCTGATCTGTAATCAGGATAAATCCACTGACTTCGTCTGAGTTTTCTGATTTATACCTGGTTTACTAAAGAGAAAAACTGAGCAGAGAGTAGCCAGCAAAAAATGGGAGAAGGCAGGTGGGACAAAATTTAAATGTCCTACAACCACTTTGAAGATCAAATATAAAATAGCAGAAAGCCAAGTTGGGAAATCATGCTCCCTAACCTAACTTTGGAATGCAGAATGTGGCGAAAATGCAAAAATGGCCTAGTAATTTCTCTGGGCTGTGTCATTTAGAGAGACAAATCTGTTTGTATACACAGAGCATCATTTTTATACTTAATTTTCAAATGTGATACAGCAACTCAGCTAAAAAAGCAGGCTAAAAGGCTTTTTTGAAAAAGAGATCTTCAAATTATGCTTAATCCCTGTCTACTTAAGTTCTGGTTAAACTACCTGAGCATAAGTGTGTCTGTAAGACTGAGCACAGATTTAAGTGTTTTGTCAAATGGAAAGAGACTTAAACAAGTTTTGTATGTGTCAAAATGTCCTGAGCTGCCATGATGTACTGAGCACTCTTACCTCCATTCCTGAATCAAATAGAAACACAGTCTGTTAGGTTAGAGGTGCAGGGTCAAAGGTGTTTGGCTTTAAGGTCTTTTGTTTTCTTCACAGTGTATACCAGTAAGCTCCCTTTGCAGTATTAAAAAAGGGAAATGGAAACCTGGCGAAGTGTGTGGTATTCCTATAAACTGCTGCCCTCAAGACTTCTTAACTGAATTGTCATCATCAAGCATCAATATCTATAGAGCTACGTACAAAATAAGTTACTGAGTGAAGATAGAAAATTTTAATATCCATTTTCAGCCTCTTTGACATTTAAATACTTTTCTAAAAGAAAATTTAGGAAGCTGTGATTGCATGCAAGCATTAGAGTAGTTGGTTAAGTTTGATGTGAGCAAACAGTCCCACTGAATTGCTTGGAACAACGGGGTGAAGGATTAGCATGGATTTGGGAGCACATTCACAATAAACTTGAAAAACTATTATAATTTGAAGTTAAGGTGAATCATACTATTCCTTCAAATATTAAACTGATAAAATGATACCCTGTACTGAATGTTCCCCCTATCTCTTTATCTGTGTGTTTGTGTGTATGTACATATGTAAAATGCAGCACATTTTTGTATATATACACACACACAAATATATGAAAATCCCAAACTGGATATGTTTGGGTTTTTTGTCTTCCAGTAGTTAAAATTCACCCTTCTGAGTACATTTCATCTCCTCCTTCTCTCCCCACTCTTCCCCTCAGTATTTTCATGCTTCAGTATCACAAATGAAGTGTATCTAGTCCAAGAAAGGGCCATTATTGAAACCAATGATGATTCCTTTGAAGAAGTAACATAACTGTCAAAAGTATTAATAATTTGTTGGATATATCAGTTATTTATTTACTTTTGACCTTTGGAAGTAAGAAATGTGGTTATTCTGAGGAAGTATTTATTTTTACTTTTAATGGTAACATTGTCTAGACTCAAAAGGCACAAAAGTTGAGTTAGGAGCAAGACATTTAGAATATTTTAGTAGACATGACTAATTCAAGTGGATATGTATTGTGAAACGTAATTTCACTGCCCCCCTGTCCTGCTTGTAGCTGCTGTTCATCATTAAAATTTATAACAAATTTCCCAGCTGCTGTTGATGAGTTAACCAAGGTAACAGCCCCTGTTCAGCTGTAATTTGACTCTCCCTGTCTTGCCTTGCAACATTTTGAATTCTGTTAAACATTATTAAACTTGTGACACCCTGTGGTAGTGGTGAGTCATTGCATATTATGTATTGCTGCGAAAGAGGTATTTTGGATACCCTTTTGTGGTAGAGCCTTCACTTGTCAGAACTAGAGTCACTGCAGATTACTTTTTGTCTCCCAAAACAGACACTCCCCTCAGAGGCAGGAGTAAAAGTCATGCTTATTTTCAGCATCCTGTGTTATTTCCTGAGCAAACACATGGTTTTTCCTTGTTTTATTTTGAAACTACCTCTTTATCATTGATATTTCTGAAACAGCCTTGTCTGTGTGCACAGCAGCAGTCCAAGAAACAGCAAGGGCAAGCAAATGTTTCTGAAAGACACAGTCTTTGCTGAGCTTTGTTTTGTCATAAACCCTCAAAATTATTTAATAAAGCACCTGTTAGCAATACTTGTATCACCAATGAATTGAGTAAGGTAGCAAAGACAGCAAGTATTGAATGGACTTTCAAATCAAACTTACAGTGCTCTTCAGGGATTTGTGAAGGAGATTGTTACAACCACTTAGGTTGTGTGTTGGCAAACACTAGAGGGTGAGTCCATGTGGACAACTCTTAACGCATAGTAAAATAGTCACCGTAATGTTTGCTCCTCTCCACTATAAAGAAATGTTTACTCCCCCTCGTGTGTTTGGCTGAAGCACATTACTTTGGAAAGCTCTGTATCATCATCTGCTAATAACTATTTGCTGGTGATTTAATGATTTGGCTTGATATCACACCCAAAAGAAATGGGAATGAGATGCGCTTTAGTGCCTCCGTGGTTAAACCCTGGTTCTGATACAATGTGGTAAAGTACTTGACATTTTTTGCAGATAAATATTTAATGTGGGCAGAGGACAAATAAATTGTGACATTTTATTTATGTATCTGCATGCACACAGATATTTATATACACATATATGCCTACTTTTAAGAGTTTTGGCAGCAGTTATGCCCTGACACTTGTATGGGGCATTAAAGTTAATGGGTTTCTGAGGTCACCACAGATGCTTACAGGTAGCTCCAGTGGCTTTGCTGTGGATAAGGTTACTCACCCTTTATCTTTACAAGCCTGTTTCCAGTTGTTCACAAGTGTCAAAACGTAACTGCTTACTCTGAAATTCTCCATGCCAGGAGTCAGCCTTAGCTGGATTTTTATGAAACTGTTCAGTGAAGATGAAATGGAAGGTACAGGCACCTTCAGGGAAGTGTCTGAGGTGCAAGAGACAGAAATGGGGCAGACTCGGATTAGGATATGGAAGGATAAAACCAGCTGCAGGTTTGGTAAAGGGATTAGCAAGGGGAAAACTGAACAGCTGAGGGACTGGGGAGTAACTGGGGCAGGACAGTTTCTGCCAGCTCTGTGTTCTGGGAAGTCTGGTCTTGGTATGTTCCTTTGCTGTCTGTAAAAGATGAGGTATGTGGTTTTATTCCCTTCAGTCAATCAAGATAAGATCCTGTTGAATGTAGAAGTTACTCCCTCGTCTCAAATGGTGGAGGCACATGTTGTGGTGAGAAGCGTAGTTGCAGAGTATAGATGGTGCTATATAGCAGAACTTGGAGGGGTTGCATTTTACAGTGCTGAAACAATTGAAAAAAAACATGGAGTCGTATCAGTACATCTTGTATGTAAGAAGGAAGGCTAAGTTATGACTGAACTAGTAGTTATGATTAGGGCAGTTTTTTAAGTCCTTGATTTTGTGGCTTTAATGTTCAACACAGCAGACTAGTGTAGTTGCAGTATAAAATGTAGTGAGTAAAAACATGAAGTTGCCCAGATACTAGAAATTCAGAGCAAAGCTTGAATTATTTGTGGTAGATGGCTTTTTTTGTTTTGGTTTTGGGTTTGTTTGGTTTTGTGCTTTGTTTTTGGGTTTGGGTTTGTTTGGGGTTTTTTGTTTGGTTTGGTTTTTTAAAAAAAAAAAAGGAAAAAAAAGCTGAAGTGTTGAGGAGAAGATGAAACAAAATAAAACATTTAGCACAATTCACTATCTTAGCTATCATTTTCCTGGAGGGAAGGTGGGCATCCGAATGTTGAAGTCCTCTCTAAAGTGTATCTATGTAGAAAGAAAAAAAGAAGTAGCAAAGGTAGTTGCATTACATGAAAGATGGATGTAGAGGATGACTCCTTGTTTTAAAATGTTACCAATGAGATTGATAACAACAGTGCAAAGAATGAAGTAGGGAGTAGAATTCATATAAAAAGTGAAGGAGACAAGTCTGAGTCCTTTCACCACTAGGGAGTTGGGTAGGCACCCAAGAGTGGGTGTCAAAAATTAGGACTGAGCTGTGGTTTGAATTAGTCAAGATTAATGGCAGAAAGGTAATTTATGCGTCGTCAGTATACCACAATATTTGAAGACACAATAGACAAAAAGTAGCTCAAACATTTAACTGAAAAAAGAGTGGAGGGACATGGTAATTCGATAGTGACAGGGAAGTGTCCACCTTGCCTATATTGGACAGACCTCAGCAAGCAGGCTACAGGCAGCATTCTGCTCACTGTAACTAACATTGCAGATAGTGCTGAGCAAGGCATCTCGAACTCTGAGACTTTTCTAAGCTCCCCAACTTGACCTTTGCTTACAGAACAGCCGGTATATATGTAGCTTTTTATTACATGTCCACCTATTCTGCCTTGTCAAAAATTTTAATGCATCGTTGATATGAAAATAATTGTGTGGCAAAAACTGTTTAGGAACAAAATTCACTTCACATTAAGATGTAATTAAGAATACCTTTTAGTTGGTTGTGTATCTTTCCTTCCTTTTGGGATATGATTTATATCTCCAAAGAGTAACAAGTCTATTAAAACTCTCATTTCTCTTTTGAGAATACTTTGTTATGATAATTATATTCTGTTTCTAGTTTTGGCAGCTTAATGCTTTTTATTGAAGCATCACACTACAAGCCTGTACTTTCCATGGTAGGCTGTTTTAGACAAAAGACAATTTCAGGCTATGATCAGATCCTTGCATAAGAGGATCTAAATGTTCAAACCACATGAGAAGACAGCCTCCAGTTTTTCAATACTATACTTGCAAATCCTTTGTTTTCTTCTGTAGTGAGCTCGGTTTGTTCCCTATTCTTTCATTTGGTCCTTCCAGTTAAAGACCTATAACCAGCTCCATTGAGTTGTTTATTCTTCTTGTTCCTAAGACAAAAGTTGTAGGTTAGGTCTGCTACACTAAAAGAAAACTTCTGTCAGCCCCATTTGTTGCTTTTTCATGCAGATTGTAGATTGATTTATTTATCTTCAGGATTACTTTTGTCTCATGAACTGAGGAGTGTATTCTGTACCGGGGTATAAATTCTTCATTGCAGTGATGTTTTCGTCTCTACATGGTTAACACAATTGACAATCAGTTTTTCTGTTGACAAGTAGAGAACTTTGAGAGGAGGATTTTACAATTTTTATTGCTAAATGTCCTTTTGACTGTGATAGCAGGTACTTTACATGTGCATTAGGTGATGGCATAGCTGCGTTTTGTCCACCTTTTCATGTAACATCTTGATCACACCAGGTGTCCCTCAGATCTGATGAAAACCAAGAGTGACTGAAGAGCAGTTGCACTGAATGTAATGTTAAAACGTCAGTTTGACAAATGAAGATAAAAGGGTGGCAGATAGTTGCAGGGCTGAGGGACCTATTGACAGGTAGAATGTTATTGGACAGCTTTGAGTGAATTCACACAGCTTCTTATGGCCACTGTTGATGTCAACATTGTTCTAGTTAATGTACAGTAAAACTCTAAGTTCTAGTTTGCAAGCTCAGTTAGTGGAAATATTTTGTAAGTCTTATTTGAAGGTCAAGACTGAAAGGTCAGAGATAGAGGGGTTCTGATTTTTTTTTGTTTTGTTTTGTTTTGAGAAATGATCTGCTGGGAACTGACTGTTCCTATATTTGTTTGTGTGAATTTATGAGTTCGTTCTTCTGTGCATTTGTTAGTGGTTTTGCTTTATGGTCTCCATGAGATCAATTTTTGCATCTGGTATGTCCTCATATGGAAAATGAGAACTATGAATCTGTGTTGGGAGGCATTTATAGTGATTATTGTGGCAACATAGATGGTTAATTCTTGCAAGATTTTTTTCTGTTCCGCAAACCACTGGAGATTTGCTACTGAAAATGAGTTAGGTAAGGCTGAAGAGGTCATAAGAATGGGGTTTGGAAAACATACCTACAATTTTTCCCTTTTCCAAGTATGTGTTGGTTGTTCTTTGATGCTTTTTACCTTGTATGGTTTTCACCATGGGACAGTTTGACAGTTTGGCACATTTGCAGGAAGGATGTGAGGCAGAAATTTTGTACTGCATGAAGTTACTGTGCAATATCTGTGTCCTGTTGGAAGAGAAGATCTTTTCCTACTGGCAGTGTTTTCAGTATTCTTAGGCTGGTTAGGATGTGATGAGTGTCTCTACTCAGAGCAGAAGGGATAAAGTTCCTGGTTTTATGTAGTTGAGTGTGTTGGGCTGTGAGCTCTTTACTTGTGCTAGCAAGGTGATGTATTTTGCACATCTGTTGTAGTGCCTAGGGAGCTGACCTTAAAGCAGGACTGTATCAGAGTGGTTTGGTGAAGGGAGGGATTTCTACTGCCTTTGCAATAGAAATCAATGAGGCAGTTTGTAGGTTTCATTCAGATGATAAAGTAATTTTTTGTGTTACCGTATAATTTTGCTATTGCAGTTACCTAGAAAGGCATTCTTGAGGTGGTCCATCAAAAAATGACATATTGCAGGTTTGTTCTGGGGCCTATGTTTTGAAGAAAAACAGTTGTTAATCTTTGGACAACCGATTTCCGTGCCTTAGGGTGTGTGACAACTGGCTTTGACAGATGTGATAATAGAAGAGGAGAACTGCTTGGTGTTAAGTCTGAGGTGACTCCCACCCATGAGTTGCACTCATGTACTAGAGCAGTGGAAACCATAAAATAGCTCTGATTTCCTGAGCCTTGCTGGAGATAAACTGGGAAGTGGTTCATTTTATTAAAATCTGAAATAAAAAACTCTGTTATTGTTTGAAATATCTTTAGCATAATCTCTTTCTTACTAATTTAAGGATCTACCTTTTGTTCCCGTCTGCTCAGGGAAGGTTGGGTTAAGTTAGTTGCAGGGCTTAATTTACTTCTAGCATTGCTTTCCAGTTAATCAGTATTGAACAAAATTATGGGCACTGATTCTGCTTCAGCCTTGAAGTAACCTCTAATAAACATATAAATATAGGGTTGTTAACTGATATTTTACTTTTTTCAGCTATCAAAATGGATGTGTGCTTATGGTTTTAGATTGAGTACGATTTTTTTTTAATTATTTTGTAAATAACTGTTAGGATTGAACTTTTCTGAAGCCTTTTGCGAGTATCTAAAGATTAATAGTCACAGACATTTTTAAAATAGCTATCTGACTTATTTCTAGTGTTCTTTCTTCTGCAGATGGCTTTTGAAAGTACTCTGTATTTAAAACCCTAGCATGGATTTGGAATGGCTTTGAAATAGTTCTCAAGATGTCAGAATAGAAAGAGTATGACATGACTACTTAATCTCTAGCTGGGGCCAAGGGTTCCTTTTACATAATCCTATCATTCTAAGATATGTGAATGCCGGGGACGGAGTAACTGACCAACAGTTGCAAAAAAAACTTACAATAAACCAATCCCTGGTAAATTGGACTGTAGTATACAAGAAGTGGTTTTCAGGGAACCTTGCTATTGGTGAATTTAAATGTACTTGTCTTTTTTTTTTAATTCCTCTTTCTTTTTTTTTGGTTACAGGTGACAGGCTAACACTGTCTTAAAGATGAAATAAATACATAGTGTTCATGTTCCTTCCACTAATGTTTACAACCTCATAGCAGAAACTGAACCATCAACAGACTGTAAAATCAGAATAAATAGTACTCTAAGTAGGGCATTGCATCTGCTATTCCATCATAAGCAAAAATTTGGCTTATTTTCTAGAATAATTGTGACTATAAGCCAAATGTAAAATCCTTCATTTTACAGATTTGTATGTTGATATTCCCTTTAGTTATGCTGCATAATTTTTTGTTGGATAGATAAGTCTGCAGTGCACTTTCACTGTACCTCAGTCTTAACTAACTTTAAGAAAAGTTTATTTTACCAGATCATTTCTGTGAATCTAAGTCAAGATCTATATGTTGAAAATTGTCTAAAGAAAAGAAATCCACCTGAACCTTAAAAATCAGTTCTACAAAGGCAATTGAGTATTTGCTTTTCCTTAAAGATCACACTTCCTCTAATAATTCCCATATAATCCCTGTGTAGTTCAATAGCACGGTAGTCATAACATGCTTGAAATGTATGCAAGGCACCAGTGCAAAAGTTTAACTCTTAATAACAGAAGGATCAAAGGACTTCACTGACACAACTTTATTTTAAAATAAAACATGATACAGACATAAATGTTAGTATAAGTAAAAGGCTTTTATAGCATGCATTTTGGATATTTTATATTGTAGATTAAAACCAGTTCTCCTTGTCTGAGCCACAGAAAGAAATCTCGCACACCTTCATTGTCCAAAAACAAATGTTGTGGTTTCAGTTTGTTCACGAGTTGATGGATCTGTGCTGGAGAACAATGCTTCTGAGGGAAGGGAGGTTATATGTGACCTGCAGCTTCATTCCCTTTGTGCAAAAATAAAGTGTGCGTGTTTGAAAATGTGCTTTGATATTTTAAAAATTACTCTTAGCAGAGGGATCTTGTATGTTTTTAATTTGCCGTGTAACTCAGAATAGTTAAGTAAACTTTCTTTGAAGGTAACTGTGTTGCTGCAGGGTACTGAAAATAAGGGAAGCTACAATATCCCATTAGTAATTTGAGGGAATTATAAAGACACATCAGTGGTTTTTTCCTGAAATTTGTCTTTCAAGAACCAGTTGTGTGGGCTTGCAGTTGACTTCTGGTCTTTAGATTATTCCTGCTAAGATGAACTAAATCACAAATATACTTAAAGAAATAGACTTTAATCGGTGCCCTATTTTAGTTCATTTTGAGTGAGATGCTATATTTGTAGAAAGTTCGCATTCACTTCTCACACGCTGCTGTTCTGAAATGTCAAATTATGAAATAGCCTCTGCTGTGGTGAGGTGCATTTTGTCCCAGTTCTTAGAGATTTTTAGTTTCTAGGAGTGTACCGTATCATTAAAGTTGACACATTTTCTTTTTCAAGTTAGAGCAGTGTCAAGTTTACACTTTAATATTTAAATTAAATACTTCCTATCAGATATTCAGAAAGCCAACTTTGAATATTGAAGTTGGGAAGTGATTCATCAGTGTGGAAATTCACTTTACTGTTGATGACAAGCAAAATATTTTTTTCTCTGTTTTACCAAAGAATATATCGCATATGCAGTTGATTAATTGCCAGGTTCTGTAGTTTAGTAAGTTTTTATTCTGTTAGAGTGTAGTGTTCACATTATTCTTTTAAGTAGTGTGAAAATAGTGCTAACAATTCCCAGGTATAAAATTATTTGCAAGGGAGGAAAGGATATTAATCTCTTGGAGCACAGTGGTGTCTGTCAGGCACATGTCTGATTTTTTAAATTTGTTTTTAATTTTCCAAGCTGGGTCTTTATCTGCCTATTTTCCTTTCATAATGTGTTTGAAAAATAGCTATTGTTCTTCACTCATACTTAGTTTCCTGTATTCTTTAGAAGCAGGGACCATTGCTATGTGTCCATCAGAATGGATTTTTTAGTAATTTTTTTTCTACTTGCAGGAAATTAAAAATATATTGAGTTCATTTAGGGGAGACAGTACCTGTGAGATGTGCTGCTTCTTCCCGAGTCCTTTTCAACAAGCCTGGGTGTAATTGTGTCAAAAGGAACTTTGATCTTCTTGTCTTTCCAGAGTGGACCACATTTTGAGGCAGGATCTTAGCTCTTCTAGCTAGCAGATGCTCAAAGTGGCTTCACATTTATTTCCAGATTTTGCTTACTTTTTTCAGACTTTCTGCATTGTAACTGCATTGTAAGTTTTGCATTTGAAGACTTAACTCTTTGCTAACAAAATTTATGCAGTTTTGCTTTGGTTACATAACAATTTAATAAAGAAACTGTTCTTAGATAGACGTAATATGTAACTGAGGATGTAGCAGTATCTCTCCAATGTCTGATATGTATACTTTCAAAGTACTGTTCACAAAACTCAGCAAAACTGATTTTCATATTCTCAGCACTCATGCTTGGGGTTGTATCTATCACAAACAGTCTGCTGTTACTTCTAGCTGAGTGAAATTCTTTGTTGTTGCTATGTATGAGAAACGTTTGCTTTCCTTTTTGCTGCATGAAAATATTGAAGTAATTACTTTTCCGTGTCTTATAATATGTACTTCATGACATGAAAGATCCCTAAAATTTATACCAGTGAAAACTCAGATACCAGTGGCTTTAGGAGAAATCTCTCGCTTTATACTGCTCTGTGTACATCTGCAGGAGGGACTTGTTACTTCATCCCATCAGCATCCTAACCTTCAAATTCAGAACTACAAACTCATTCACCTGTACTTACCCTGATTTGTTGATGGGTTGCAGCTGCCAGTGTGAAAAAGCTTCAGCTACACAATTCAAATAGTCCTACTACCACTTGTGGTAGACGTGTCAAGTTGGGCCCTTCAGTACTATGTTAATTGAGTTAATTCAGCATTTAAATGTTCTACCTTGATGCCAACAAATTCAGAATATACAGCTCCCCCTTTTCTGTTAAAATATCTCACCCTCTAGCACTGCCATAGGCTCTGTGGTCATACAGAGGGACGTATTGTAGCACATGTCTGTCTGAAAATGTCCCCTGATACCACTTCCTGTAGTTGATCTTTCTTTCCTCCTCAGAGTGTTTGCTTTACCCCAATCACTTCTTATACCACCTATTGTGAGGGTTATCTGAGATTTATTTTCAAGTTCCAATACTATTAGTGTTGGTGAAGTATTGCTTACTTCTCGATATAAAGTTCTTTCAAATGAAGTTTGAAAGCTATGGCTTGTTAATATGTCCGAACAGTGAAATGCTTATTGCACTTTAAGTAGCAATTTATTGCAAAAGATGTGCTATAACACCAATCCTGTCTTTTCAACTGAAGAGTCAGAGCATCTTTTCCATAGATAATGCAGAAACTATGGCATTCGTTTGTATCTTCTATGACTGTGAAGAAAGTATCCAAATATAAACATAAGCAATGCTCTGCTTATCTTTAATTTTTCTAGATTTTCTGAAAGCATAAATCTGCAAGAATGGGTGGTCTCTTTTAGTCATTTAAATTAAGTTCTGAATGCTGAACATGTAAGTGTGGGTGATAACTATGTGATTGCTGATCAAAGGAACTAGAGAGAGTGCAAGTCCAATAATGACTCACATGATTTTTTTGTTATGAAGTCCCCAGGAGCCCCAGGCTTGATCAGACAAGATAATTGTTCTTTGAACACATGTAAACTCACCCTGTTGCCCGTGTTTTCTTCAGATGTACCTAGTAGTTCGTGAAAAAGATAAGCAAAGACCTTAGAGGTCCTTTCCAATCCTATTAATTAATGTTCCTAGTTTTTCTATTTCTCTGCACTGTTTAATTTTTCTTGTTTTTCTGCTTTTGCTAGAAATGCTTCAGAAGGTGGAAAAGACGTACATGGAGATACCACCTCTCCCCTCCTACCCTGCTACCCCAATCTAATATAACTGTTCTCATTTGGCTCTTTGTGGAGTTTTTGGTTTTTAAGATGGAGGCGTGCTTGCAAAGTATTATACTAAACACAGAATGAATTCCTATCCAGTTTTTCACCCATTTCTGGCTACAGAAAGGAATTTAAACACACTGAGAATGTCAGTCTCAGCTTTGTCCCTTGGGACTTTGAAGGAAGGCATGCTTTCTGCAGTATGCAGTCTGTCATATTGAAACTTGAAAATGCATTGTCATTGTCAAAGATGAGCTAAAAAGCAAAATACGCTATTCACAATAATCATTATGGTACGTCCTAATACATAATCTCCAGTGAACATGTTCCAATACTCCATTGAAAGTGGGTATACTTTCAGGGGCTTGGTAGAAGCTAATGCCCTGGCAAGTGAGGTGTTTAAAAGCCAGTTATTTTACTTTCAGTAGCATCCTATTTAAAGCAGTTGATTCTTTACCAGAAAAGCTGTAAGTGCATCTTTTTTGATAGTGACACAGGTGTAACAGCAGAATGTTTTCACTGCATTTGTGAATACCATTGGAACACTCTCACCCAATAACCGGACCTGAAAAAGCCCTTCAGTCAGTCAAGAAGTTGGAAGTCTGTACTGCTTGTTTGTTCATAGTTACAAAAAGACAGTGTGAGATGACTGGTGCAACCCAGTGTCTGGAGCATGCATGAGTTCTGCTACAGCTAAGGCAGGGATAACTCTCGTGGGACAGTGAGCAGTGGTACCACCCATCTCTTAGTGGGTTTCTCTTCCAGGTCCCTGCAGAGGTAGTGCTCAGCAAGGTGCAGTGATGGCAGGATGTAATTGTGTCAGTCCACTGACATGTTCAGGTTTGGAAGGACAATCATCATCTGCATGTTCTGCTGAAATGTGTTTTTACAGTCGTATGATGGGTCATGCTCACACTTCCAGCTATGTGGTCAGAAATGGAACATTTAGTCATTTACTCATCCATCACATTGCTTGGAATCACAGCTGATTGCCTTGATAGTGTTGTGTTTACTCTGAGTTCCAGTGTAAAATAATGAAAATGAAGGCAGCCTTTTAGTCAGACATAGGTTATATTCATGATTAAGCATCTTAATTACAAAAGAGAGAAAGACCTACTATTTAGTTTTAGCCAAAATAATCATAGAGGTCAACATATAGTTTTTCTATATTTATTTTAGACTTTCAGAGAATACAGCATGTATTTGACCTCAAAATAAGTTTAAAACAAAAAGAAAAGAAAAATCAAAACTCTTTTTCTCTGGATAATGAAAGTAGGAGTTAGTGCAGGATTTTCTGGTGTTTCTTATAAGTTTGAGATTAGAAAAGTAGAGGACAGTGTTAATTCCTGATACAATTCCTTTCAGGTTTAACCAGATTTATCTATAATTGACTAGTACTTGCTTCTAGGATGCATCCTCAATTTAGACTTCCATAGAGAAGAGCAAAACTAGTTTTTAAGGCAGAAGCAGGTTGGAATAGGCATTCCCATTTTCTTCCTTATGTGCAGAGCTACAACTGCTGTGGTTGCTGTGACCTGGACGTTAGATGTCGTCTATTCTTTTTCCTGAATTATGGCAACAAAGTGATAGTGCTTGATATTTTTATTTTCCTCAACAAGGATTTCCTGCCTTTTCCAGGCCGTTGGAGTTACTCATGTGAGCCATAGGTTATGTATGATTTTTATTGCCAACTTTTGTGCTGTGCCTCATTTCTCACTACACCTGGTTAGGAAAGAGTCAAGGAAGACATAGATTTATCAGAGGATAAATCAAATGTCAGGCATCCAAATAGTAGGAGGAGTAAGACATCCATCATTCTCTACTGCAGCCAGAAGCACTCTAAGCTAACTGAGTTCTCACTTTTTAGTCTGGATTTGGGCATTTGTCACAAGCATGTGGACAGTGAGCTGTGACCAGCCTTCTGGGGATTTTGAGCTAGTAATCTGTCTTCTTCCCATGTGACCTTGCTTAGATCTTGTTTGACATTGAAAGAAAAATTTAATCTCAAACAAAATAATTTATTCGTGTCTGCTGCAGTGTCCAGAAGCTACTGACTGTATCTCCTTTCCTTATATTTAATTTTCTGAGAAATGAATTTATATCTGTCTTTCTCTAGTGGGACTTCTGCCTCAGTATGGCTTTCAACTCCTTTTTTGGAATTCTTGCACTTTAATTTAACACCATAAGTAATCAAAAAAGTAGCACTATTGGAACCCTTCAGTGCCCCTGCCAGGTGAAATGGTCTTTGCAGTCTGTAACCTGAGAGAGAGTGAAAAGGAAAAGTCAACCAGTCAATGGACAACTCTGTTCATTGGTTGAATCTTCTTCTGTTTGAAGATAACTTATATTTAATGTTTTCTAATAAAACATTGAAATGTTGGTTCATATTTTCCTGTGTTAAAAAAAAAAACCAAAACCACAAACAAATCAGCCAAAAAATCCCCTAAAAACCAACTAACCAAAACCTACTTGAAATTAATAAAAATGCAGGAGAATACTGCTTCATAAATATCAGACAATTGACAAGAGTTGCAGTCAGATTTTGTAGCCTTAATGAATTTCTGGCAGAATCTAGAAGTAATAATTAAACTAAAAACATTAAAGTCATTTTATTTCAGTCTGTTTAAGCATGGGCTGCCATTTCAAATTTTTAGAAATAAAAAGCAGAGCACATTTAGTTTGGGAGTTGATGATTATTCTGCATCATTTCTGTAGTGTAGGTAGAACTAGCGTGTTGACAAATGCTGATGCTCCACTGCATGCAGTTTATATCAGGTTTTAGATTTAACTAGCATTCATTCTTTTAAAATAATTTTCTTTTAATGCCACATTCATGTCATTGCAGACATACAATTTATGGTTCTTTAAAACATGTCTTCGATAGTCTCAACAGTGATATTGTTTTATGAAAGAGGAATTAAAGGCAGAGAATGAGGATTGGATGGAAGAAATCATGGAAACCTGCAAGATCTGTTAAAGCTTTATCTGAGCTTAGCACGGAGAGTAGCAGATGCTGTAGAACTGCTAAAATGCTCTCTGACTCAATAGCCTGAGGAGTAGGAAATGCTTCAACTTTGTTCTTTCACACTGAAAGGAAAGCATGTTTAGATAGTGATGCTGGAGGCTTTCAGCAACTAGGTGAGTTCAGTAATTTGCCCATTGAGGTAGAAGGTGGTCAGGTATTTTTTAAACTATTTTTAAACTATTTTTACAACTATGTGGAGTTGTAACTCCACAAGCTTTGAAATGGAAATATTTGTTGCACTAATACAATGCTAAATTCTACATCAAGCTTCCAGATTTTAAAAATTCATGAGGAAGTGGTGATTTAGGACTTCTTTTAAAGAAGGAGAAAATGTACAGAAAGACCAGACTGTGTGAGTGGTAGCGATTATGATTTATCTGCCCTCTTCTCATATGCACACTGAGTCGTCAGTGTCCTGAGTTGCTGTTGGCATGAGATGAGCAGAGACTCCTTTAACATTACATCAGTAGTATAATTAGGAAGGAAAATTAAAATATTTGAAATATTACTAAAAATTGTCTTGCGACACACAGGGGTATTATTTGAAGTACTGATAGTTTTCTTGCATACAGAATCTGGAAACAGCTGTTTGCTGTATGCTTAGGTAGAGTTTGTGAATGCTGGGTGAACCTAGTTCCCACCTCCATCCTCAAGGATTCAGAGAAAGAAGCCATGAACCTGTCCCAGATCCCAGACATAATGTTTCTGGCTATTAAGACTGAATATTGAACTTCAGGTAAGTGTGATTTGAAGTGGCAGGATTACATTGGGAAAGTAAAAGGGGGTTTTGTGGCAGTTTTTTTTCACGGCAGCTGTATGAAGCTGCTCAGAAGTGTGGAGTGATCGAAGTAGTCCCAGCAGAGATGGATTATTGGAAAAATGCAAGTGAGGTGGGCAAAGCTGCCTGATAGATTGCAAAACCATATGATTAATTATACTGATCACATGCATATGGCCCCCATATAAGTCATGTATATTTGTGCACAGAGATTTATCCTCCCCACCACCGTTTTTGTAGTAAAATTCTGAACAGTGAATTAGGAACAATACAATCAGATATAAAAGGATTTAGAACTGTTTGGGTGACTGGGCCAGCAGCTGGCAAATGCAGTTCACTGTGGAAAAATGTAAAATAATTAGTCTGGGAGCAAGAAACTAAAGGAAACGCAGTGTGTGCTGCAATGGAACAATCATTCAGCACACTGACTAGGAAAAGGATTTGAAGGTTATTGTGGAAAAATCATTGAAACCATGAGGCTTATGCACAGCTGCAAGAAAGTAAGTTACTAGGTTGTATCAGAGGGATAAAATACAAAATAAGAGGTGATACAGTTACAGGAGTGTTAGGCTCCATCTGGAATACTGTATATAGTATTGGTCACCATGCCACACAAGAAATATATTGTCTGGGAAAGAGTGCAAAAACAGTAACAAAGATGAATATTTTATGTGTAAAAGATTAGGGAAGATCATCTAGTAAAACAGATACATATGTCCTTTTCTCTGTGCAAGATTAAAAATTGGGAGTAATCTTAAAAATGGGGAATAGAAATGTACAACTTAAAACTGCATATTGAAAGTGATAAGAATCTGGAATAAATTATTATTTCAGAAAGTCTGTTGGAATACAAAATATACATAAATTCTGTAGACTTCATGAAGAGAATTAAAGGGAATGATAAACAGAGATAAATCTGTGACTGAGGGTTTTAAATTTGAAGGCAGGCAGGTTAAGCTGTCTTACTTCTCTCTCTTCTTAAAGGTTTGCAACTTGCATAATCATGGTTTTAGACTTATGGCTTGTAACTAGGGAGGCAAAGCAGGGGCACATAGTTTTTATCTATAAATTATGCTTCTTTGTCTGCTAAGACTGGTTGTAAGTACGTTGGGGAGCACTCAAATTCTTCATGCTGTGTTTTAGGAATACTGTGTTCATTCTGCCAGTGCTTTTCTGTATTTCAGAGTTCTGCAACTAGAAGTTAGGGCTGCCCCTTTAGTGCTTCTGTAATGCCATTTCAGGATAATGATGCACTTGAACAGTTTGCCACAGGTTTGGAAATGCTTCAGAGCATTTGCTGTTTTGTCAATGCTGGTTATTCCATTAAAAGAATTGGGGAGAGAAAGCCTAGCGTATTAAAAAATATGGCATTTAGGGTTTATGTAAGTGGTAAAATTATAGTTAACATGAAAAATATGCTAAAGCAATTAAACTATTTTGAGTGATAAAACTCCCAGTTTTTCAGGATTCAGCACTTGACTGGGTGGGATGCTTAGCTCTTAATGCCTAGCTAGCTGTTGCAGGAGCAGTAAGACAGCATGTGAATATATGAGCGATAACTCCATAGACTTCAGTCCTGTAGAGAGAATTGCTCCACAGATTTGAACTTAGCTATCTGCATCTTTGGATCTAAGCAAATGCAGTGGGTCACTGGACTGAAGTTTGAGAAAGCAAGTTGTCAAACCTGGGGTAATTTGTTTACTTCTCTGGGAAACCTTTTCTGTTTTGATAACCTGCTTTAAAAATTCTGGAGCTACTTGGTCCCAACTGCTTCTTCTCTATTGTCACACAGTTGAGGTGATGAGTCTTCTGCTGTAGTCTTTGATGTACTGGGGCCATTTCTTTCTCAAGACTTCTGTGGAGGTATGCAACAGAGCCCAGAACTCAGTATTTGGTGGTGTGATTCTACTTTTTAGGTAGATACTCATGAGCCTGGAATAGAATACCTCCCAGGGAGGTGCCCAGATTCCATATACATTAGATATACATTACCAAGGGAGTAGAGGAGCTCAGAAGGAGAGTTATGAAGCCTGGGAGCTTTGTAGACAGCAGAATGAAAACAGTGTGAATGGTAGTGCTGCTTCTGCTGTTACCTCTGAATGGCAGTTTAGTGCAAGTTGGAAGGTAGCTTCTCGTTAAAGCCAGTCACTGAGTGCTTGATAGTATTGTATTTGGGTGAAGGGCAGACAACTCTTTTTTGTCAGCTCCCAGTGACTTCCAGACCACCAGAATCTAATAGGTAACAGCATGGGTGTGCATGGTAAAAGAAATCTTGGGAGGGTTTGTGTGTCAGCAATAATCTGACCAGGGTGTGACAGTGCCTCTTCACTCAGCTGGGGTGAAATGACACAGAACAGACACTGGTTTGCTTATGGCAAGGCAGATTTAGGTGGCTTCTGACAGCATGCAAAAGCAGAATGTGAAGGACTTCAAAATTAAATAGCAACCCTGATATCTTCGGTATAAAGGTCTTCTCTTAGTTTTTCCTTATAGATCATGGCTTCTAGACATACCCAACACTCAGTTTTACTTCCATTTCTGTTTCCATCATCCAAGTCGCTAATAAAAATGTTGGCTAGAGCAGAGTTTAGGGCATTTATGTGATGGCTCCTAAACTACCAGTTCAGTCCTCAAAGATAACCCAAAGATATTGCCTTTGTGTATTTAATGCTGCCACAGACACAGACTGTCTTCATGACTGTGTATGTCATGAAGAAGGTTCTCTGTGATGTTGTCACTGGTATCATAAGCAAGGTGTCACTTTTGCTGTAAAAAGCTGGTTGTGACTTTGCCATAGGCTGAGCAATGTGCTTCCCAGAGATGTTCCTCTGCCATGTCAGAAATCTGCTTTTAGTCAGCTGAACTGGAACATTCAGCTATTTTACTGAACTGTCAGTAAAATAGTTTGTTGACGGGAAAAACTTGGTACTGCATATTTAAGACAATCTCGACAACCAGATCATATTTACAGTAGCTTTATATATATACACGTTTGATTTTAGGATCTATAATACTGTTAATATAAACAAAATTCCTCTTATGTTTTTTCCCTTGTTTTTTAAACTAGCAGCTTTTACTGTATGGATTTCTAAATGTAGGGAGAATCACTTTAAAGCAGGTCATTAAAAACACTGTGAATTGCCAGAAACAAAGTCAAGCCAGTGATACCTTTTTTAATTACTTAGTATTTTTAAAGGTATGTAATGATGAGAAAGCAAGTCAAGCATGGTCTGAGAGGGAACTGTCTGCAACATCTCCTGTAGGAGGCTCCACAAAAAGAGCAAACCAACTTTATTTGATTAAAAGCTGTAAATTTAAAGAGAAAGAATTCAAGCATCTAGGGGAGGCAAAACAAAGATATTTATACACAGGTCTCCTTTGCCTTCTGAGTCCTTGCAAATGGGTCCTTGCTTTCAGCAAACTTGATGACTGAAAGACAGCAAGTTTTGCTTCTTTCCTGCTCAGTCTCAAGGAAAGTCTATCCAAAATGCCATACCCAGGCCATTTGGCCCTGCTCTGACCACAATTAGAAACATCTTTGGCCTACACAAAGATTTGAGCCCTTCTGGGAACATACTATTCTATTCATGCTGTTGCAGGCTCAATGCTGAGTTAGAGCTGTTCCTTTAGATAGAGTTACCCTGGCGAGTGTGTCCTGATAGTCCGCAGGGTAGTCAAAACCTTACAGAAGTTTGCCATAAAGTGATACTGTGTGAGAGATTCATGCAACTTTACTCATCTACATTTACATGTCTTTACATACCTAACTGAGGAACCTTTCTTTAGGTCATGCTGGAATCAGTGGGAAGAAGTAGTCTCCTGCTGAGGAGCCCTGCAGTTTAGATACCAGAAATATATTCTGTTATTAACACCCCTCACAATTAATGTTTGAATTCTGGGGAAAAAAATCTATCCCAAAGATGCATTTTAAAATGTTAATCTTTAATAATAAAACCTGAATAAAATAAAACCTGATTTTCAACCATATTGCTTTTGACCCACTTTTGATACCATAACTTCAGATTGTTTCCAGGAGCTAGAGAAGAGTGGCATACATAATCATTAGACTCTGGTCTGAAGAGCTTCAGATATTACCTTAAAAACAGTTTGGCAATCCTAAAAGTGCTCTAGATGGATCAATGAGATCAGTGAAGTGTGAGAAACTTTATCAGTCGTGAGTAAAACTATGTACAGTTTAATTTAAAATGTGCAGCTGCATTTTTGCAGAAAACAAAGTGTATAACAAGCACAATGCTTATATTCAGGTTGAAGTTAAAGCATTTTTTCCAGATATCGATTTACAGCTTAAGATAATGGATTTTGGCAGTGTGCAGAGCTATTAAGTAATGTTTATTAAAACGGATAAGAAACTACTTAAGAAGTGGCCTGTAAAAGAATTTTTAAAGGACTGGTTAGTGGAATAAAGAAATAGCATTTTCTCCTAGAAAATGTCCCTGGATAAGTCATTAATGAAAAAGATTGTGGTGATGTCATCTTATTATTTAGTGCAGTTTATGAACTGATATGGAAACTGCACTTAAGAACTTTTTTCACCTCTACTATGAGACTGATGTGTGTTAAACATCTATGCTGGAGAGAGAAATAATCAATTATATTTAAGTTTGCCTCAGTCACAAAACTAGCATATAATTTGACATGACCTTGACATTCCCAGGGTCTATTATCCATTGTGCAATTCTTCAGAATAGGCAATAGATGTGTGAAACTCCATGCCAAAAGTCATTAGAGTAGCTAGAAGTTTTCATGGACTCAAGGAGGTGCTGGATAAGTGCCAGAAAGTGATATAACCAAGGGTTGTTAAATACATAGAAATCACATCCAGCTCAGGATGTCCCTGAACTCAAAATAGATTAATACTGAGAGAATATTTTTATTCCTTCCTAAGCATTTGCTTATGACCAGTGCTTGAATTGATGCAGATGCACTGCTATTAGATTTTAAGTACGTCTGACACGTTCAGCTGCTCTAACCTTGCAGCCACAGACCAAAAGGAAAGAGAAAGAGTGTTGGATGAGGTGGACCTTTGGTCTGACCCAGCACAGTCATTCCTCCATTCTTCTGAGACCACCTCTGACCTAATTCAGGAAGATATTTAAATGTTTTCTAAATAGTTTCAAGACAGGACTAGACACATGCATGAGTTCATCTCTGAGCATGAGCTTAAGTATTACAGTGTATGTGTGCATTTATTTGTTTTTCTGAATAGAGATGCTTTTGAAATCTGCTGGCAAGTCAAGGCTATGGAGCACTACAGAGCCTTTGACAAAAGGGTACTAGGACACCTTTTCTGCAGTTAGAAGCAGGGTATCTGTGTAACTACTTTAAATGAATATGTCTCTTTGCAGTAAGGGGTGCCCTGGGACCCCATTTTTCGCTGCAGATGTTCCCCAAAGGCTGCCTACCTAAATGCACATGAAGGCAAGGAGAATTTGAGCTTTATGGAGCCCATGTCCTAGATGCAGTAGTGTGTGCATTTCTCTTTCATTGACTTTGAAAATGAACAAGGTGTTTCCTAAGCACAGTGAGAACAACCCTGCAACTAGTTTCTACCTATCTCTCCACTGACTTCAGTGCTACAAATCCAGAATGAATCTGGTTTTTGTGGTTGATGATTAGTGCTAGCTAGAAATGAAGTCATTAATTTGTGCTTTCAAACCATTATAGTGGTGGCTAGTGAATCTTCTCCAACAGGGCAGGGGAAAACTAACTTGCATTATTTTTAGTTACTACTGTAAACTTTTACAAATTGGCAGTCAGACTTTGAAAGATGTACATGTACCTGAAGTCTTAAGATGTCTGAGAAGTTGTTCATTTATTGAGAGAAAAGGGTTGGGCAAAGCATTCATTTGACTCAGTCTGGGTTTTACACAATTTCATCCTTCTTGAATTAAATGCCATAGTCAAACTATTTTGCAAAAGAAGTCTGAAATAGTCTTAAAAACTTTGAAGAGGAGGAGAAGAGATGAAGTTTTAAACCTCCCAAAGAAATGTTACGGTTTGTGCTAATAGCACAGTCTGCTTCCAAGAATATGACGGATTTGATAAATGAAGCAACACTGATAACCACCAAGGTCTTGAAGAAGAAAATCAGCAGATACTTGATGACCTGCTTAAACGGTACTACAACCTCTGCAAAAGCTGTTTAAGGTGCAGCCAGGATGGCTGAAAACAACTTTATCTCTGGTACAGAGGAATGTAGCACAGAAAAGTGAATGACCTACCAGGTACGGGGTTTTCCTAGATTCAGATGCTGCAGAGAAGAAAATTGTAGTGCTGTGTTGTGACCTTGCAGTCTCACTGAAGGTGCAGCAGTGATGGGCTTTGAAGGGAGGATTGAGAAAACATACTTGAACTTTCATTATAGAAGAAAAGTTCAAAATTAGAGAATGGAATTTATAAACACTGGTAAAAAATGAAGGGTCATTGCAACTCTGCTGTAATCAGGAATACACTGGTTTTACACTCTCTAATAGCTTCAATTAAAATAAATATTTGTCAGTGTTACTTTATTCACTGAGTTTCATACTGAATTCAACTTTTAGAATAACTCTTATTGAACAGACTGAATGGAAAAGGGATCTTTTGAATTTCTCTGATGTAAATCTAACATTCTGAACAGTCATCTCCTTATGTCCCATTTAGAGGTAGTAAGACATTTGAATAAGGGAAATTCTAGATTTCTGAATTCTTGCTTCAAATATTTTGAATTGTGATTTTTTTAGACATTAATGTTGATGAAAATGTTTAATTAGTAAATGGAAATATCAGAATTTAGATAAAACTTTCACTGTGGTTTCTACTTTTCTGAACAAGTTGCACACCAGGACTGTTTTAGCTGTTTCTTTTCATCCAGTCTTTCCATGTGTAATTTCTGTGTCAAATGGAAATGCTTTAGAAGAAAAATTCTGCATAGGTAGAAAGTTTAAAAAAATAAACAAGTCTATGAAAAATATGCCTGGTCATTGGAAAATATAGTGTGTTTTAGGACATTCAGGTTTTACACATGACATTGTCACAAGATCAGTGACTCCTACAGAAAACAAATCATTTGTTTAGAAGGGAAGTCAGCAGCTTTATGGAGAAATAAATATAATTTTACAACTTAATTACAGTATAAACATTTCTTGTGCTTGCAGTGACTTTGTTGTTATTGTTGTATTAATCTTACAGGACATATGGATATTTGTTTCAGTACCTCCTGGGACCTGCTAAATCCTCTGAGCATAGCTCTGACCACTTTTCTAAAGAGCTTAACTTGTAAGCCATTTTTCATCTGTGTGACAAACCATTTAATAAATAAAGAGAAAAGAAAAAAAAGACAGAAAGGGAAGCTTTAAAGCAATTTATTTTCTTTCCTCTATGTGTTGTTACTCTCTGATTAATTTGCCATTGTGAAAGTTTTAACTAATAGTGTTACTTCACTGAAATAAAGTGAAGAATTTCACACTTCCCAGATGCTGTTGAATGCTTTGGGAGGATTGGTGGTGGTAGTCTTTTCTATGGCAACCTTATCAGTTAACTCCCCATCACTTATGGCACCTTTTTAAGTACCAGGCTCTCCGAGAACTGAGAAGATATCTTGGTGTAACATAGCTAATAATATAATGGGGATTAAAATCTGATAGACTTTTCGTTGAGTAAAAAGTATACCCTGACATTCAGTTAAGTTTCTTTTGTTTTCAACTTGGTTGGAACCTGGAGCATATATGTCTTTTTCTCTCTCTCTTTTTTTTTTTTTTTCAGTTTGTATGTGTCTTTATCTTAGAAAATTTTGTTATAATTTCCATACACACACACACACTTCCAGGAAGTTTTCAAGCTTCTGGGGGAATAGCTCTGTAATGGTCACATTATCACAGAAAGGAATTTTACCACTTTCTGAACATGGTTTTCCTGTCTTTCCAGCAATCTGCCACATCTAGGATTCTTAGATTTTATTTTTTTTTCCTTAAGGGAATAGTATGTTTTGAGTATTGCCTACTGTTTGGGCACTTCTTTATTTTGAACAGTGATTTTTTTGTTTGTTTTTATTTTCAGAATATTTGTAACAAATCCTTGTGTAGTTGAATGACCTCTTCTATTTTGTGGTGTTTTCATTTAATTTTTGTTGTGGGTTTGGGTATTTTTGTTTGTTTGTTTTTATTTTGGAAAAACCCCAACAAACCACAAACTATAAAATTCCTAATTCCTTTAGCAATAAATGTTTTTATGCCACTTTGCTCTATAAAGCCATCCTAACACTGCAACTGGTATGTTCACTGTTATAACGTACAGTGACCTGTAATACTACTAAATACAAGTGTGAATTAAAACAAGAGCCTTAAAGCACCACCTTGAAGATCTTGCTTTTCATAAAAAATAAATTAAGGGCTCCTGTCTCAGTTGAGCAATGGTCATCAGAACTTTCTTCCAGCAGTCATTGCATTTTTGTACTGAGTTTTCTGTATGTCAAAGCCTTCCAAAATGGAAACAATGACATTTGGATAAATTAATAACAACTACAAGTTTCTTTTAAAGTATTTGCAGACTGACTAACTAGAAGCACTCATTTACAGAAACTGGTGTCAATTAGCACACATGATTCTTGCATATTTAAGATTCTAATTATTTTTTTTTTTAATTCTCTAATAGTGTCATTCGTAAGCCTTGTGGAGGTGTCTGGTTTGAGTTGTATTTACTCTTCCATACAGAAACATAGTTCTTAGTCCAGGATGATGAAGTCCCAGGATATTTCTGCTTTGTCTATGCTTGTCTGTGGTAGGGAAGTAGTTGTAAGTCCATAGGTTCTGCGGCTGCGCAGTTGGTTTTGATCAGTGCTGTGTTTCCCTGGTTGGCAACTGCAGCACTGCGTGTGTTTCTTGTAATGCTGTCCCAGTGTTGTGATGAAAATTCCCTGGCAAGTCCAAAGTACCTTGGTTAAAAATTACCAGAATTTGCATTTTAATTTACTAGGCACGCAGTGTGTTTCAGGGAGCAATAAAGCAATCTAAGGCTCTTCTACATCTCCTCTTATGGATGGCACCGTTCCTTCAGCCACTGCTTAAAACATTTTTGGATGTGCAAACATGTTAAGAATAGTGCTTAAACAAAATTGGTATTCTGAAATGTTGTTTCGGAATCGTGCCAGTGACAATCTTCTCTGATGACAGAGAGGCAGTTTCTTTCCCAGTGTTTCCCTTGAAGCATATGATACACTGTCTGTAAGATACCATGCTGGCGTAATGGCTTTTCAGGAATGCTTTTGGCACATTGCTGCAAACATAGGGTGTACAGAACTATTGAAATTGTATGTAATCATTGACAGAGGCACTTAGAAGCTGTTTTAAAAAACTTGTGAGACAAATTCTGGTATATTTTTGTTTGTTTGTTTTGCTTTTCTCCTCCAATTATCACTAAACTCCCTACTATCTTAATTCCCATACCATTGTATTTACCACTTCTTTCTCAGCCCTTAAATAGATTAGGTGAGCCATCTTCTTTCTAGTCTCTCTTATTCATACATGGATGTGGATATACTTAAATATACACAACCATTAAATGCTAACAGGATACATCTGTTTAATTACAAAAGAAAATGAAATCTTGAAAACTTAACCACTTCAGAGTTTATTATGCCTTTCTTGACTGTCTTTCATACTGCTGCATCAAGTCTAGCTCCCTTATCCTCGGTGTTTCTTCACTTTAAATTTCTTTTGAGCCTGTTCTGCTTACTTTGCCTATTGGAAAGTCACTTCCCCTTTTTGTCTTCTTCTCCTAATCTCAGTTTTGAACATGCATTCCTTTATGTTCTTCTGCTTAGGTCAGTCTACTGTGTCTACCATTAAACAGTTTATTTTTTCCTTTAAATTCTTTCATATAAACAGTGAATCCAGAATTAATTTGTCTTCTTGTTCAGAACAAAAACTGATCTAGCATTCAATCACTTGCTGTTAAAGCTGTTAACTTTTTCCCTGTCTGTACAGTTGTTAACAGGGCCAAGCACTACAACAGTAAAAACCTTTTAAAGCTATAAAGCATCAGGTAAATAGGTGGCACCATGCAGTTGGCATCAGTCGGACTGAAAAAATTCCCACGGTTTGAAGCTGCACTTCTCAAACTCAGGCAAATACAGTCCCATTTTGAAGGGCGTGCAGTTAAAACTGAACCCCATGTAATAAATGGGTTATCTCTTGAGGCAGTTCAGAACAGATGAAGTAGAGCTACTATCTGAGTTACTCAAACAAAGCAAGAAGTTATGTGAAAGGGCATATGGTTTCTTTCTACAGCACAAGCACGCTTAAGGGGTAAACTCCTATTAACTTAAAAATCCTAAGGATCTGCAAGCTCAGGGTAAACAAAATCAGATGGATTAGAGCCTTTCCCAGCTCCTCCTGAGAAGGTGTGCTGAGAGACACTCCATACATCATTTGAATTGAGAATGGGGAGATAAAATAAAGATATGGCAACTCAAAACAAGCTTTACCAACATGTTCAGGGGAGTGCTTTCTGCCCCTCTGTTCCTCTCTCGTGAGACCCCTCCTGGAGTACTGCACCCAGCTCTGGGGCCTCCAGTGTACATGGACCTGCGGGAGTGACTCCGGTGGAAGGCCACAAGGATGATCAGTGGGCTGGAGCAACTCTGCGATGAAGCAGCCTTCCAGTACCTAAAGGGGGGCTACACAAAAGCTGGAGAGGGATTTTTAAAAGGGGCATGTGACAAGGGGTAATGGTTTCAAAGTGAAAGAGGGCAGGTTTAGATTGTGTATCAGGAAGAAGTTCTTTACTGTGAGGGTGGTGAGGCACTGACACCTGTTGCATATAAGTTGTGGGTGCCCCATTTCTGGAGGTGTTCAAGACCCGGTTGGATGGGCATTTGAGCAACCTGGTCTCGTTGGCAGGGGGTTTGAAACTAGGTGGTGTTTAATGTCCCTTCCAACCCAATCCATTCTATATAATTCTATGATTCTATGATTTTAGAGGCAAATAGTTAAGTACCATGTATTGTTTACTCATTTGCACATAGTATCTTTCAAAAATATCTAGCTCGTCTTACTTCTAGACATAAATGTATTTGTGTCTTCACATTTTAACTGCACTTTAGTGTGCAATGATTGACTGAAAAAGGTCAGTGAGAAGTAGGTATATAACACATTTTTCACTTGAGTCCACTGACAGTTAAATACAATAGCAGTGTGATGAGCTTTCCCAGAAAGCCATTCGAACACATTTACGGGTGTGTGCCTTTGAGGCATCAGTGTGGTCCCCCTGCCGCTCCGTATGTATTTAGTACTTCTGCACCAGAGTGTTCAAGTGCTATGTCAGCCTCAGTAGGGGAATGTGTAAGTAGGGCGGTGTGATAACTTGCAAGTAGATGTGAAAATGTATGGTTTGTTAAATGAACTGATTCCCTGGCTTATTAGAGCTTGGGCACCTTATCTGCCTTCGTTATGTTCTGTTAGGAGAAATGTGGTAGCTTTCTACTTCGTTTTAAGCTTATGTTTAAAAACAAGCTGTGCCAAGGCTGAAATTTCTAGAACTAAGTGCTGAAATTAAAAACACTTATAAACTGAGACTGTTTTCTGTATTATTCTCATATTTGAGTTAATTCTCCATCTGTATGGGTTCTCATAACAGTAGAAGGTCTGCTCTGTATGCACAGTTTAGTCAGAACTCAGTGAAATACAAAGAGTGGGAGAGAAAAATTAAAACCAAAAACATCAGAGGTTTATGTACAAGTAAACTGTTCAGCTGCTGTTTCAAACATAACCCTTACTAATTAGTATCAGCACAGCAGAACTGACTGAGCAGCTATTTGAAAGAAAGAAGGGGAGTGGCAGCTGTTAGTGCATAGAAAGGGCTTCATCTGATTTTTGAGTATTTACATCAGCAGCATTAAGAGCAGCCAGATATAAGACTTTTGCATTCTGCGCTTTTCCTTATTTTGGCATTCTCTTCTCTGTCTCAAAAGTAGCTCCTGAGAAGATATTTAAGCTTTTACCCATTTCATATGTAGGCATTTCAAGACTGTTGGAATATTTAGTAATGTTGTTGTTTATTTAGTTTCACATTGCTAAACAGTCATTCAAATACTTAGAACTTATTTCCAGAGAAATAAGTTTGTATAAGTTCAGTGCTTTTTTTCCCCTGGCTTACTTTATGTCTAGGCTGGCAGTTTGGTCTGCAAGGTCAGAAAATATGACATTGAAAAATATAATACAGATCAATTTACTTCATGAGAACATTTTGGTTCTGATTTTATGTCTTTAATGTGATATTTGTTTTGTCTGGCGCATTTGATCAAGACTGGGCATAATACAAGGCTCACTTTTTTATTGTGAAAGCACAAACTACTTTTGCACATATACAAACTTTCTTAAATATTACAGTTTTAAATGTTAGCTTTCTCTAAGTCACATATTTCTATCAAATGCATTTCTTGTCAAAAGTCTTTTTACCTGTCAATTCTTGCATCATGTGAAACTTTCAAACCTTGAGTTCTGAGCATTATCCTCTGCACATTCAGCATGCATACTGGGTACATTAACATGTGCAGCGGGGTTTGAGGTCAAGTTGCGTTTTCTGTTATTTTGATCATTTTGAATTGGATTGAGTTGAAACTGAGATACAATAATGACACTAGTTAACTGTAAAGTTTTCATCCATCTTACAGAATTTGATATAGAGTTTCTAAATTCTTCTGTAGATCTAGTGTGAATTAATGGATCCAAACCTAAGGCTCCCAGGGAGCCTGCTGGCACCAACTGGATTTTAATTACATCCCACACATTGGTTTAGTTATTCTTGTAGCAGGTAAAATGAGTGGTACGAGTTAATTCTTCCAGATTAAAGAAAGGAAGAAAAAAAAAAACATTGAGCCTCTTTTCAGACAAAGAAAAAGAAATTTTAAAATAGTTTAATTTTAATTTTTCCTGAGGGAAAGGGAAAGTGAAAGAAGGTCTATAGATGGTGGAAGAAAAGATACAAAGAGGCAAAATAAGTAGATTATATGAAAAGGAATAGAGTGAAGAAAGAAAAATTATATTGGAAATATTAACTGGAAAGTGCATTCTATTTTAAAAGCATAAAAAAATAAGATGGAAAACATGAAAGCCACAAGCACATCAAAATACCAAATTCTGTGCAAAGAGAGAAAACGTCAAATGAATGAAAGGGGAAGACAGAATTTGAAATTGAAGGGAGAGGTAAGTGTATGTGCTATTTTAAGTCATTTCAGACTAATAATCAGCAGTAAATATTTGAGTTTGTACACAAGGACTTAGATTTTTAATGGGTGAAGAATTAGTGTTACCAAAAATCACATCACATTGATCAGCAGTGTTACTAAAACCACAGGTAAGGATTATTGAGGTTTTATTTATGTCACTCTTCATTTTTATTTAATGTATTTTTTAAAGAAGTTCAAAGATACAATAGACATAAGAGTTTTATTTGACTTAAGCTTGCTATTTTTTGTGCCAAAAAAATCAAAGCCAAATATTTGAATGAATTCTTTAACAGCATCTTAAATTAAGAGACCAATAAATAGATTCATTATATCAACCCGAAAATTAATTCTATGAAGTAATGTTGTTGCCCTTAGGCATTGCAGGAAGCCAAGAAGGAAAACAGAGTCTTTGGTAATGCTTGTAGATGCCACTATCTGGTCAGCCACTGATCCCATGCCGTGTCGACTGCAGAGCAAAACACTTGAATCCTTTTCAAGCCCTTTTGATGTCATTCAATTCTAATTTACCATCAACTATCATAGCTTTGCCATGGACATTGTGAAATTGGCATTGGAGGCTTCACATAAAACCATAAAGGCAACTAAATTCCACGTTAAAGCTGAAACTTCATTCTCAGTTCACATGGTTGTGGGGATGCTGTGGAGCACGTGGGAACACGCAGCATTTGGAGACCTGGTTGGACCCACACACAGTATAACAAGTTAAGAATGGAATTTCAGCCCAAGCCTTACCGTTCATGCCACATAGATAACCCTTTGTGGTTTGATTTCTTCTTGTATGGCACTGTTAAAGACAGAAATAAACCCAAGTCAATCTCAGGGTTATTTTAAATTATGCTTACAAGAATCTTGTAGGAGCCATAGTAATAGATTCTTCTCATCCATTGCCTCTCCAAAATTTGAATTTTTGTATCCAACTTGCTTTGAATTTCCACTGTTGGAAACCGCTGAGATGTTAGATTACAGATACCTTAATATGTGAAGTTCAGCCTTAGATACATAATTGTTTCCTGCAGTATACTTGCCTTTACTCGAAAGTCATTTTGTGGAATACAATTAGAGAGGAAAACTCTGTGTTTTGCCCAATACATGCATTTTTATGAGCAAAATGAGCTTTGACAGTGTTTTTAGAAATGTCAGGAATGTCAAATATTTTTTATCTGACGGCCTCTTTGGATGACTCAGGAAAAAGTACTTGGAAATTAGTCAGGATTTAATTGAAGTGGGAAGGATACTGAATTGTTGAGAGAGCTTGCTCTTCTATACACACTTTAGATTGGTACTTCAAAAGAAGATCAATCTTATGTGATTGAATCAGCCTTTTCTTCAAAATGCAATTTTTATTTAATCTTTGTTTAGGCATTTGGAATAGTGATTAGAATAGTTATTCACTCATTTATCTCTTCTCGGAACAAATGGGAGTTTTGCTTCTTATCTTTTTTCAAAACTTTAGAGCTCTCTACTTCTTCCCATGTATTTCCATCGTTTACCAATTGTCGTTGGTGGGTCTGGCATCCCTGCTTTGCTGAAGCCTTGGAGACATTTGTATCGGTGAAGAAAACAACAGTGAAGGAGAGGGAGGGATGCAGCTTTTAAAAGAGTTTGTAGCTGTTCTAGCTGAGCTTGTGCTCATGTCCAGAGGGGTCAGAGTGCTCTTTGCAGATGCCGAGTTTCTCACACAGTGGCAGGATGTCAGGAATTTTGCAAGAGCTTTTAAAATTAAGTAGGAGATGGCACAGCTGCCACATTTCATCCTGTAAGGTTTTCTTTTCTTATTTGTGCTAGTATTTGAAGCTGACTTTCATGAGAAGTTACCCAAGGCTGTTTTGCAAATCAGGAATTCTGGTTTCACAAAAAGAAAAGGTTTGATGAATCCACAGTCACACGTGATTGTAATTCTGATGGGAGTACATTCTTTTTGAAATACAAGGCACTCTTCAGAGTTAATAGGTGAATTTGTACCTATCAATTTCAGTTAAAATCGTGGATTGCTGAAATTCAGTGCTTTGATATCAGTAACAAGTTTAGCTTTAGACAGTATTCAGAAAATGCTGCAAGACTTAAAAAACTTGAAAACCCAGTTGGTTTGAAGATGTTGTAGGATTAGCTTTTTACTTCTTGTCTGAACTTTTTTATTTTGTATTTGTGCAGAAAGATTGCTTTTCATTCCATAATTTTAGTTAAAGGACAACTGTGAAGCAATTTTCCATTTTCTTTTTAAATTTGCCGTCAGGCAAAAATTGCTCATGTTACTCTGAGAAGGAGATGATTTTAATAAGAATGCTGCATGTTAATACCCAGCAGCTATGAACTATTCATTTGATATTTGCAGCGTTTGTTAAGTCTTGTTAACTAAGTAATTACAGAGTCACTTGTCCCTCAAAGTTTTAAAAAGAATAAATCTAAAGTTCCTGCTACATTAGACTTATTTTTCAGCAGTGTTTTCCAGAACACACAGGTCTCAACAACAGCAGTGCGCTTGTGTTCTAGGCCATGATGAAGCTCCATACTGTGTAAGAAGCTTAAGACGGTGACTGTGGTACGAAATGGCTCTGTCTAAACCAAAGGAAATCTTGGCTTCAGATACTTAGAAGTAGCCCTCATTTTCCTGGTGTATCAGAGTATGACTGTTTTAAATCTTAATTGTGAGTATTTGGGGGTTTTTCTTGTTGTTGGTTCTCTCTCCCCCTTCACTGAAACCCAAGGTTGGAGGGAAATAAACGTGCTACAAGGGGAAACTAAAATTGACTATCACAAGGTGCTTGTATCCTATCATGCAGTGAAGTATTTTGACAAGTCCTTAATGCTAACACAGGGGTGCCAGGCATGGGATTAAATGGCAAGTTGAAGCCTTCATAGAATTATAATTAAGTATAATATATTATGATAGTTGTTGTTCCACGATTAATGTTCAAATACACACAGTGTGTGTTCTGACTTTTAGAGTTTCTTGTTTTCCTGTTTCCTGTTGTCAGTTACTATCTCTGAAATCCTAAAATGTAAACATCTCTGTTTCACTGTGTCTGTGTCCTCTTGCTGCCAGTAAGTGCTGTTACTACTTGTAGAGCTGTCAACTTGAATGATTTTGATCCTGAGTCTCTCAATATTTAAGGGTGGAGTTGGAAGGTTTCTGTTTGCTTGACTAGTTGAATCTTTGGGTTTAGTGATATGATCTTTGGCTCTTTTGTTGGTATTTTCATTGCTTTTCCCATTTTTCTGACTTCTCTCAAAGACAGTCCCATATTTAAACTAGAACATCATTATTCTCCCATTTTAGGAGTTGCTCCACAACTTGATAATTAACTTCAGGAATGGATCATTTGCACAAAAACAGAGCACATTTCAGCCTTTGCTGAGCTAGTCACTAACCTGAAAAAATACTATTTGCTCTTTGGTGGATTTAGTTTTTTAGTTGAGTTAGTGAGCTAAATTTGTCTCAGCAAGAGTCCAAGTAGCAGAGCTGGCAAACAAGGAGGAACAGGACCATATAGCCAAGAGCAGGGAAGTGGGAAGCAGGGGGACTCTTTGGTGACAGCAAGCCATTAATTTGGCTCAGCTGTGTTGTTAAAGCATGCTCTCAATGAAGCCAAAAAATACTTTGTATGTCATATAAGCATGCCATTCATTAAGACTGTGTCATAAAAGCTTTAATTCCTGGTAGCGTCTTGTTGTGGCTACCCACAAAATATTGAGTTTAATCAAGATTGGGTATAGGATTCTTTCTATTTACAGCTTTGGTCTACAAATGCAACAACCTTTCTGCATGGATTTTTTTTCTTTTTCAGAAGGAAGATGTCATTCATGCAGAAGTGGATGAAAGGCTGTCTCTTCGAAAGCACCGCTTCATGCATTTTGCATCATTGGAATATGAAGGAGAATATTACATGACACCAAGAGATTTCTTGTTCTCAGTAATGTTTGATCAAGTTGAACGTAAGTTGTTTTGTCGTCATTGTATTTGTGAAGGAAAAGAAACTTGCAGGTTCCCTTGGAGATGTAATTTGCAAATCACTGGGATAAAGTCCTCTGTCTTACGTAAATCACCAGAAGCCAATTTATAAATGTTGCCCATATGAATTCTCACAGACACCACTACCCTTTTCACAAGCAAAGTAAGGCTGATGATTTAGAAATCTGGTGACTTGATGATGACATTTCTACATAATTTACGTGTCTGATCAGTATGTAGTTCCTCAGTTACTTACATGCCACAGAAAATAGAATGAGTTATCTGTCTATCCACTTCACCAGTACTGTGAAAAGGCCACTCTGTGACCTTTCTTCTTAGAAGAAACAGTGATGGGAGTGAGTTGAATGAGAGTAATGAAGCACGGAGTTCCGTTCTAGGTTTTTGGTTTCAAATCTCCTTTGGTTTATACAAAACCTAGTTAAGAACAAACCAAAATTGCATGTGTATTTTTAAAAAAGTACTCTTAAAAGCATGCTTTCTGAAAAGATAGGAACAGCACACAACTAAAAAGTGCACATGTTATTATCCTCCTTTTTTCCTGGTTTTCTGTCCTCATTAAGTCTGCCCCATTCCTTAAGCTTCTTTCGTCTTTCTATCGTTTTCTCTTATTTCCATAATAATCTTTTTTAAATTATATATGGGGGTTTTTTTCTCCTCAGAAATTTTGGGGTTTACAGTTTTTCCAAGATTTTATTTGTTTGTTTGTTTAGAAAGGTTTAAGTTCTCCAAGTTCTAGAGAGGATTGTCACTTAGAGGACAAATATTCTATTAGTAAATTTGCTGAGGGAAAGAGGGAGAAATCTCAGCTTTAGTAATTGTTTGCTGCAATCTGCACATACCAACCAGAGAGCAGGTTGTTTAGCAAAAGCCATTCATACTCTGGGATGCTCTGCCCACCTACCAGCAAATGTCATAGTGACTTGGGAGTATTAAACAGGAAATGCAGAAGGGAATTCAAGGTACTGTGGAAAGGCTTGAGAGACAGGGAGAAAGAAGGAGACCTGAGTGCACTTTGAGTCAAGCATATGAAAAACTTAGGACAGAACAAAGTTCACTGAGCTTCAAGTGGTCAAAGAATAGGACACAAGTATCTGTAATAAAAGAAGTTTTCCTGTGTCTGCCAAAAATCTATAGATGATAAGGATACATGGATTCACTGCTGACATACAGCTTCTAATATTACACGAAGCTGAATAGAAATCCTTAGAAGGACTTTATGACCTTGAAAGTTATGAAGATTTTCAGAATACCCTATTTTTTAATGTATGGGTGTAAGAGTTCTTTCCCCTTCAAAACTTAAATCATGAAGTTAAAAACCTAGAAGGGATTTTATTTTGAGTTTTCCAATATGAAAGACAGTGAACAGAGAAATTTTTAGTTTTGAAGGTGTAGATTTCAGAAAGTTATCTCTGAAAACAAGGTTGGACAAATAAGTGTTTTCCAGTCTTAGCAGTTTATACATATTAACTGGTTACTCCAACTATGCAGGTTTTTAATGAAGTGGTGTGTGGTAATATTTATTTGTAATGCAGCCAAGTTAATTTCAATTGCTTTGCTAATATGAGTAGGAAACAGCATTAAACAGAAATTAATAAATAATGACAAGAAAAAAAGTCTTTACAGTAATGCGTATTTAGCATTTCAAATTGAGGTCAGGCTTACAGCAATAGCATCATAGATGATCAATAGAAAAGTGTTAATGCTTGTATCTAATGCTCCTAAACATTTTTTTAAACATCATTGGTGTGGATTCTTTGGCCAGCAGCATAAACACAATGGTAAGCAGTTCTCTTGAAGTCATATTGCTTGGGATTTCAGGTTTTCATGTAACTGCAAACAGACATAGAATTTGATAGCAGAGGAAAATGGCATTTGCAGTATTTTAAAGGCAGTGGTTTGTTCGTTGTGTTTGGAAGAGTTTCATATGAGGGTAATAAACAGACCTATCTCAAGTGTCTGTCCTGGTGTATTCAGAGTAGACCAAGATAGTGAACTTCATAGTGAAGCAACCATTATTTTTGGAAACTTTCTGTTTATATGATAAAAATATTTTTCTTTCACTCTGAACAGTGCCTGTAGAAAGGAAAACAGGCATGCCACCACTTATCCTAGAAAGCCCTTCACTTACTGCATACTTAGGTGCAATTTTACCATGTGATCCTGCATACAATTGGTGAGTCTTATAACGCTGAACTTCAAGCTGTAATGATTTGGTTATTCTCTACCTATTTTTGATTAATTGCTAATAAGTAAAAAAAAAAAAAACCTCCCAGAAAAATTTGAAGCACTTTGTCAGTAAACATTTGGTTTCATTAATACTTACTTGGAGTTTGTCAATGCTGTTTATAGTAATGTGAAGAGCTTGGGACTGTTCTGAAGTTTTGTTTCAGCTGTCTTTTTTTACAGACAATATGCAGAAACATATGACCAGCCTCACAAGCAATTTAGTTGTGTACACCAAAAAAATATTACTGAGGTTGATCACGACATTCTGTTGCTTTTTTCTGTTCAGAGATAAACACTCCCAAAAGGGAAAAAGGCAAGCGAAAAGGGGGATGAGAAGCAGTTATGGGTTTGAGAATAGGGGTTCTTGGCCAAAAACCTTGTTGTTTTTTTCCTCATGAGTAGTTGTCATTGGAGAATTACTTTGAAATCTCCTGATAGTTTTTAAACATAATTGAATTTAGTAGAAAGTAAATGTGGTATTGTGCAAAACAGATGAGTTGGTGCTAGATCAAAAGTGTTGGCATTAGAAAATACAAAAATATTTTAGCTATGTCTAAATTGTCAAGTGAATTCTTGTACACAGTTGGGTGGAATTTATTTCTGAAGCAAAAATCTTAGGCGTGCCTTTTGACAAGGTTGCAAAACATGCAATAAATTTTGATTTATTATAGAACACTTGACCAGATAAGAAAACAGATGAACTGTACTGCAAATATATCAACTGTCATTCAACCAAAGTGGTCTTGAACCCTATTTGACAGACCTTGGTCCACTACCTCTGCTCATTTTTTTCCTGGTGCATGGGTTTCTCTATTACTCATTTCCTTTAAGGTAGACCAAAAGTTGTGAAATATTGGCATTCCTCTTGATTAAATCACACCTTCAAAGTTATTTACTGACAGAGCGATAATGAAGAAAAATATTTACAGTACTGCCATCTAAGGAGAATGAGCTGATAACAAGTGCAATGTCCTGACAGACTTATTTTGTTCTGCATATTGACAAAGCAAAGAGCTCTATAAAGGAGTAAAGACACTGTCCAAAAAAAACTTGCTTGCATTTAGAGGCAGTGTTTCACACTGAGTTACTTTCTAAATATTTGACTAATTCTACTACTGTTAGTTATTTCATGGAAGGAAGCAGCCACCTCTTTATAAACTGTGGCAAACCGTAAATGAGATGTGGTAGCATGGCACAGCATTTGTGCCAGTACCAAACACCTACAACAGCATTTTGTACTAGTTAGTGCAGTCCATACTAAATGCACCATCGGGATTTTTGGATTCATGGCTATGTGCCATGTAATCTTGTGTTAAAACAATGTTACCACAGGGATGTGTGGCAAACCATTGCAAAACCAGCCAAGTTCTTCTGGGTAGTCTGTGGGATGTTCCTGTAAACCGTCATACCTGACGCAATGATAGTTTAATGTAAAAGTGTTCTCTGTTACTCTTCTTATTGTGATGTAAAAATATTTCACAAAGTGTAGTAATATCTAATAAGAATACTATGAATTTGTGTTGCATCAGAAATTCTAGCATTTTTAAGGTAACAGGTATGGTAAGGATAAGACTCAGCTGACTTACACTGAATTTTCATTGCAATGCAGGAGTACTTTTGAGAGACCATTCATGTAAAACTTGTCTTAAGCAGCTGTGCATATTTAGGTTCATATTCCAGATTAGACGGCTAGTGTTAGAACTTCTCCATGGAAATACCATCTCTGATGTGTTGTTGTTGTAGAATATATAAGAAAATCTGTGTTAATTTTTGAAAAGGACTACAAGTTCAAGAGTCCTTCAGAAAATGAAGATTTTGCAGTACATTGGATCCGAATGCTGTTTATGTTCATTTTTTTCTGGAGAAGATTATTCTTTTTCCAAGTAGAAGACAAACCTTCAGATTAGCTCATCTGATAACAATTGATACCTCGCAAATAAAGATCTTGATCTGTCTGTATAAACTCAGTCCAGATTTAATGTATCACAGCATCTTCACTCATTCAGCTGCAGTAAAACAGATTTTCCTATGTTCTACAGCACCAGGGTGCCAGAGGCAGTATTTCCATGGCAGAGTCCTAACTGTCAGTGGGTATCAGTGTGTTGCAAGTTTGCTGGGAGAATTTGTTCTAGTTGATTAAGCTTTTTGTGAAAACATGGTTGGTGCAAAGTTGTGGTATGTTTGCAGGCCTGATATGATGTGTGGCTTCATGTTGTCACAGCATCAGCATGGTCATGACTGTGAGCGAATCTGAGGAAAGGATATAGTGCAAGGCTGCAGTGGCTAGAAAATTGAGTTCTCCATTGTCCTTAGTTGAGGACAATGCTGGTGCAGTTGGTGGTGTTTGGAGAGCCAAGAGGGACCAATCAGTAGATTAGCATTTCAGAACAAACTGAGTCAGTCTTTTTATTTCTGGATCTTGAATTTTTTGCTTCTAGTGGGAGTTCAGATGCCTATATTTCATTGTCTTCATTTTAACCTGAATTTTTTATGTAATAACTAATCAGACTGATATGAGCTGTGCATCAGTGTCAGATCTAAAATCTAGGATTCAGAGTCAAAGAATAAGATTTAAGCTTGTCTAAGTGGTGAAGCTCCATATGGGAAGTGAGGATTGACATTTTATACAGGGAGCCATTGATACTGCTGGGAACTGAATTCAATCCTCTTGAATTGCTAATGTGCTAACAAAGAAATTGTTTTCTTTCTCTTTCTGCATTTAGTGTTTTTTCACTGCAGATATGTTGTTGCACAAATCCTCCAAATACATTAGAGAGCTCTGCAAGCTGGGGTATGCAGGACAGAAATGACCCTTTGCCTAGTGCTAGATGGAAGGTAAAGTGAAGCTAAACCAAAGAGGCAACATGATGGTTTAAGGTCATTATATGAATCTCTTCTGAATTTTAGAAAATTTTAAAAAATAAGTCATTTCTAGCCAAAGCTTCTTAGTCATCGTTGTTTATTCATTTCTTAAAGTGGTATTATGAGGGAAGAAAAATAATGTTTCTGTTAAGGGATTTGCAGACACAAGCAACGATAAACATTTATTGCTGAAAATTTCTGCTTGTAACCATTCCATACTGTGAATTTTTCATCTTCAACTATCCTTCATCACCCAAATAGCATTCCTATCACAACCCTATGAAAGTCTTCAAATTAACATATTGTATACATATGAGCTTTCACTTTCCCTTAAGTATGCAAATACAACATTAAAATTGATGTTCTGGATAAAATGTACCTCAGACAATTGTTGGTAAATAGATAAGCTGAATAAGAGTTTTTTTGTTTCTCCTTTTGTCCTCAGGAATAGCACGTTAACACTGATAACTTAGTTACACAGGCTGTGTGACGCAACACTGATGGTCTTCATGGGATTGGTTTATCTAAAAATAAATTTGGCAGTAAATAGTTTTTTATCTAGAAATATGTCCGAAATTCCTGTAATCTTGATAATGTGCATTTATGTCTGGACATAAGCTTTGTTGCGAAATCAAAATAAGCACTAATGCATTTTTATAGTGATTGCATCACAAGGTACTATGTAACAGTATCAGAGATGGGATTCTTGAGGGGAAATGGAGTCTTACTCACCACAGCATTCAAGCCAGGCTGCTTTTTTGGTGTATTAACCGCTGGCTACTCACCAACTTATTTGTTTGCTCCCATTTCTCAGAAAAATTTATTAGGTTGAGAAAAATAGCAGACGATAAATAGCTGCAAGAGGAGCTGCCCTGAGAGCAGAGGTGTTAGGTGAGAGCTGCCTTCCAGCGTGATAGCCCCTGCAGCTGCACCAGCAAGGAGCCATGCATGGTCTGGTGGGAGAGCAGGAGAAAGGATTGAGCAGTGGTGTGTTCAGTGGAAAGGAAACCATGGAGAAAAATCATTTAAGAAGAAGCATGTTTTAGCATATCATTGCACAGGGGAAAGATGTCCTTTTTCTTTCTCCAGTTCCATTTCCATGCCTTCAATGATGTTTTGAGACAGTGCTGAAGGTACCTGAGATACATTCCTTGTACAGTCAAATAGGAGAATACATTTTTGATCCTTAAAATTATACTGACATTGTATTAATTGCATTCCTATTTTTGTGGTTATGTCTGTGGGCAACCACAGCAAGGTTACAATAAGCTTGTTGCTTTGTTGTGACTGATTCCTATTTTTCCCTTTGTGGCATTGCCGACTGGCTGAAGAGTGATGCAGAATCAGTTCTTATCTCGACTGACTGCACTGTGTACTGATTAGGTAAAAACTTTGGCAAAATGTTCTGTTTTGAACATTACTAGCTATTTTGCTTTCTGAAAAACAGTTGTCAATGAGAAGATGTATTACAGCTTCTCAGTGAATGAAAGACATTTTTAAAAACTCACCCCAAAAATAGTAAATATAGTAAATAGTAAATATAGCCTGATAGTAAAACTGATCAGGCTTCAGCAGAGTTGAGAGCAAGAGGCAAGCAGTCTCACTGCACATCTTGAAGGATTTAGTTATTTAAAGTGTGAAAGTTATTGGTTATTTAATGGCATCTGAATGGAAAACAGGTTTCTTGAAACAAATGAAAATGTGTTGTGCACATACAGAATACTTGTAGTGCAAGTAATGGAAAGATCTGGTTATTAATAACAGGAGTCTGCTTGTTGTATAAACATCATCTGCCTTAGAATTTCAGAAGTCTTGCAACAGTTTCTGCCTTAGTGAAGTATTTCAGTTTTGTGACATACAACTATAATATTTAAAATACCTAGCAGAGAAGTAACTTTTTAAATACATATGGGCAAATTTCAAGAGCTCATACAATCATTCTTGGTCTCTGAATATTTTTCCTATTTGTAAAGATGTTTTTATTTTTGTAGAACTCCACACACCATTTCAACTACTTTTATAACATACTGTCAACATATCACAGAAAATATCTCTGGGATTTGTTCTGCCATGGGTTCTAAATACTTTTTGACAGATTACTTCAGTTTGTTTTTTTTAATAAATTCAGTGGAACTTAATCAGTTCTGAAACATCCTGCTTAGCTAACAATTAAGTCTTAACAGATGTAGCGTGCAAATCAGACTCAGTGGATTTTTTCCACTCTTAAATATATTTTAATTTCTTGCAACATATATTCTTAACACAGACAGCTATTGGTTTGTACCTGAGAAGTACAATCTGTTTTTAAAATTCCTTGGTTTGCATTCAGATATTTAAGAACTGATGAGGATCTGGCAGAGCCGTGGTGGAGGATAGCAGGTGCCAGGAGTGCAGGTCAGGTTCCTGCCAAAATGTAGCATGAGTTCTAGCCTCACATTTCCAGTTGTTTGTAACTCTTTTGGTAGCAATGGTTCTGTGCTTTTCCTTAGGCCAATGCTGAATTTTTATTATATTAGTCATATGATTTATCGTTTTTTGGGTAATCTTGATATAGGCTATTTTTTCCCCTGCTTGTTCTCATAAGAAATGTTACAAATGTCTAAGGTAGAACCATGGAGTATCAATCACTTTCCTTCCAGGGAACAGCAACAGGCAAGGTGTGCAGCCTGCTTTGGTAGGTGAGAGGAGCTGTCCTTACTTGCCAAACAGCTGGGTCTCCAGGGGCACCTTTGAGAAGTTCCATTGCTCCCTGTTTGGAAAACACTGGCATCGATTCCCTAAGGGAGAAACCAGCCAGGTTATGCTCTGTTTTTCACTCCACAGCCTTGCACCTGCAGTGGGTTATAGCACAGATCGTGCTCAGTAGCCTTTCTCATTTGCTGTGAAACAAAAGCAAATACTGAGTTCAAAGACTTTTTTCCATGTGTAAAACACACGGATTCCTCTTGTAGAGCCACCTGCTTATATGGCAGTGCCCTCCCTTGGGCTTACCAGCTTCGCTATTGCAGAGGAGAATACAGATGAGAACCAACTGTTAGTAATCAAATCAATCTTCCAGTGTTGTCTGGTCCATCAGAGAGCTTGAGTCCTCACACTACCATTCATAATGCTGGCAAGCACCTGGTCATTCTGCTGGCTGTGTCTTTATTTAAATATCTTTCTTCTCAGACCTGGAAAAGGCTGAAGGTGTAAGGATTTTTCAGATATAGCTAACGGAAGATGCAGCATATTCCAACAAATCCTGCCTTGGTTCTTACCAGACAAAAAGCAGTTCAACTTTTCTACTAGATCCAAATGCATCCTACTTGGCCATTCTTGGTTTTTCTAGCTGCTTTTTTCAGCTGATCAGTATACATAAAATGTCAGTGTCCAGGGACTTTGTTCACCAAGAGCTGCGACCTTACCTGGCTTAATAAAAATTTAAAAATGGGCTTCTTGCATGGAATTTAAATAGAACACATTGCCAAGGCAGCTACCTTTTGCTGTTGTTTAGTTTGTTTCAGTTGTTTTTCAGAAGAGCTAATGTTTGAAGTCTTCAAAATGATACAACTCTTTTTCTCAGGCATCAGCCCTCTTTTCAAGTCTTGAATGTGTGTCCTTTGTGCCAATACCTCTAATACGACTGGAATGACTGAGACAGTAAAATCTTTCTGCTGCATTGATATTGGCAAGTGCTTAGTAAGCTATGTATCCCACCAGAGAAACTACCAGTTCCAGAAAAGAGAGGACTTTTCTCTTTTTTTGTTCCTTTCCAAATGTTTTTTTCTTTCATTTTTGTTTCTCCTGGGGAAGGGGTGCACATATGTGTGTGTGTCACCCACACCCTGACGATAGCAATTATTTCTTCTCTGTGGATTTGTTGGTGTAGAGAATGTGAGAGCTCACTTCTGTTTCACTGTCAGTGTCTTGGGAGAAAATACAAGACCTAATGCTCAAAAATTTCATCTACTTCTCTGGCTTTCTTCAAGTTGGCTAAAGAGAAACATTTTTTGTGATATGTATGGTGGTAAAGGCAGTCTCTGCTGCTGAAAAAGTAAGAGGGGCTTTTAAACCAGTATGGTCATTTTAAAAGTACAGTGGGCAACATAAATGACTCTACACTTTCACTAGAAGAAAGCTGTCTATTGTTTGCTTTTCATTGCACCAACTCTGAGAATTGTAAAAAGCCTACTTAAAATTTGATTCACGTTTCATTTCAATCTCTTTCCTCTGCAGCTAAAATAAATGCTCATTTCAAGAGGACAATTGCTATTACTTATGTCCAGTATTGCTGTAAAAAGGAAAAAGGATATCTGCTTAGTCGTACCACTGTAAGAACACTTTTATTTATTGCCACAGCTCACCTAAGTTAACATGTAATATTTTGTAATATATTTTTATGGATTTATATTCTCTGCTAGGGAGATACTTCACAGCTTAGGACTTGTCTTTAGCATTTCACAGTGTGTCAAAATTTATCATATATATTCTAAAAATCAGCTCCTATTTTAGCAGTTTACAAACTTAAAATATAGACCTCTTACACATTTTTTTCATACTCAATTTAAAATCATTTTTAACCACTGCTTAAATTGGAAAACAATGACACAACATCTCTGCTGTTGCTTAAAAACTCTTCTGACATCAAACCTAAAATCAGTCACTATCTGTTTAAACCCTCTTGCTCTCATGCTAACATTTCCCATTACCTAAAATAGTGTTTGGGTTTTTTTTTTTGGAACCTTAGTCCTGTGATACATTATAGGTAATTAATTTACCATTCAGCACTGGACTTGTTAAGTTAAGCAAACCCGAGTTTATTTTTACCTCCTCTGACTGGGTGAGACCATCCATTCCACTGCTGCATTTAGGTATCTTTATTCCATGCTTCCATGCTTTTCTGAGTCTGATTTCTCTTTGTAAAGCCGGCATCATTCCCTGGCTCACAGCACAATCCGCTAGCAATCGCTGTGGCTAAGGGGTGGAACAAGGATTGAAGTCAGGAACTTCTTAAATTAATACTGTTGCTGAAACATCTGAATGTCAAACTGCAGCTTCAGTCAAGGAGAAAAATGGTACAAAGCAATGCTCACTAGAGCAAAATGCTGAAATGCATTTCTCCTGTGCTCCACTCGCAGTCACTACGTGCAGAACAGCTTCTGGCACTACAGGTGCTTTGGTCTTCATTTGTACCTCCATGTGTCTGCCAGGCTGAAGGTACTGTGGTAGAGCAAATTATTTTCTTAGGTGAGGACATTTTTTACATAACCGTGGTATTGTGATTAAAAGAGAAAAAGAGAGATCTGGCAAAGAATGGCCTTTTAGAAGGTTATGTACAGCCAAGGGTCTGATGCCCCCAGGTAATGTACACCTTTGCAGGGATACAGGAAAAATTCTTCATTTTTTCAGTCCACAAAATTGCTCTTCGAGGAGCAGTTTTGTCAGAGAAGCTGAGGATGGTGGAAAGTAGACAGCACAAGAACAGTTGGAGGCAGTGGACACAGAAGCACAGTATAACCGAAGGCTGCTACAAGTCAAATAAGACAGTGGGAATTTTGATGTGAAGGGTATTTATGCATTTGGATTTGCCTTCTCCATTACATTTACTGAATAAATATTTCTGTTCTATTTCTGTCTTGACCTATTACAGTGTTTCCTCTGCTTAAAAAGATCAGGTGCTTAAAAAGGTGCTTAAAAAGATCAGAATTCTTCAGAAAATTAGAATGTAGAATAAAAGCCAGGGTAAAGCCAAATGTCTTTCTTAGGTTTGCTTCATCAGATTATTTGAATTCAGGGGAGAAGGGGTTCTTTTCTAAGGAAATAAGACAATTCTAGAAAATAATAACTTACTTTTTTTGAAAGAAACTCTTGATCTTCTTTGTCTAGATTTTTTTTCTTTCTGACAGATTTTTTTCTTCATTATGTGAGGAGTTTGAAGTCAAAGGGTCAAGTGATGGCTTATCTTTTCTTCTCTTATTTAGTCTCCAAAGTTCACTCCTTAGAGTAAAGGAGGTGTTCTAGCTGGTGCACAAGGCTTTCTTTTCTACTACTGATGGATATCATATGTGTAATTTATTTTTAAATTTAGTATTAGCAGCATTTTTTTTTCTTTAAGTTACAAATTAACCAAACTCTTTTGGCCACTGCAATAAGGCATGATTAACATCTGTTTTTAAGCTCTTCTATGATTTCTCTTTACTTTGGTTCTTGCCAGTCTTAAGACCCTGCTCCTCTCCCCTTTACCACCTTATCTGATGAATAAAGACAGTGTCTCAAATTAGTTTCATGTAACAGTCTTCATTCTGATGGTCTGAGAAATTAACCAAAACTAGATCTCTTCATTAAGCTTTTTGTGTGGCAAAAATAGGTTAAACCTTTCTTAGCTGAAAAAACAGGAGCATCCTGTTATCATTTACGTACCCTTGGAGCCCCTGCTGTAGGAAAACTTCCCAAACATCTGTTAATTGCTAGGTGGCAGATGTTAATGATGTATAAACAAGTCAGACTCAGCAGGGGCTGTTACTGGATTGTTCAGAGCTTCTGTATGTGCTAATAACAGAATGAGCTAATCTTAGAAGTGGAAAGAAACTCCTGGCTCATTTAAAGATAAAAGTGAGAATGACGTGGACCATCAACTGAAGGAAAGCAAGTCAGCCACTGAAAGGCACTCTGAATAAAAGGGAAGGAAGAAGGAATAAAAAACTAGAATTTGGGATAATGCTTGAATCTGGAGAGTTACGGAAAATTAAGTATGACTGTGCAGGATCAGTAAATGCCCAAAGCAGTAGACAGAGTCTTCTGTAGGAAAATTCCCAAAGATGGTTATTGGAATGTCCATATCTTCTCACGATGGCAATTGGAAAGAGTAATGTCCTCACTGGGGTGTCATCTGCATTAAAATGGCCTTCCTAAAATTTTCATGTAGGGTTGAATTTCAGAGCCTTATAAAGGGAAAAGGTTCCTTCTGGAAATTCTGACATGACAGTATTAGTTTAATTCAACTCTGAATAGCAATTCTCTTTATCCCTTCATCCTTGTAATCTCCAGGAATCTAAAATATCTGAAGTTAAGTGCTACAATACTGCATCTATGCCAAAAGTCTCTTCCCTTAAAATACCACCTTTATTATATTCTTCTTTTTTCTTTACTTTCTTGCACTGATTCACTATCACTAATGGGAATTAGTTGCAATTATTAATATTCTGCCGAAAAAGAAAGTGATGCATTAGGTTCTGCTGGACTAGACATCTGATAATTCAGTTCATCCTTTTAATAAAACTAATTGCAAAATGGATATTTTTCCTTTGGTGAGTGTTTATTAACCCTTTTCTTTCAATGGACGATGTCAGCAGAGTTTGGGAAGGTGAAGAACAGATGGATAATTTCATCAATTGCAAAAATACAAGATTTTGGAGTAAAACTATAGACTAATAACAAGTGGATCCAAAACAACCTTGCGTACTTTATTTTTGTTATATTTGTCATATGTTTTAGAAGTTCCACTTACCCACATTCAATGCATGGTAAATAATTTACTAAAGCATTTCCAAATTTCTAGTTAGGAGAATGATTTCATCCTCTTTTTGTCCTCTAATACAAATGTATTTGTTATCTGCTGACATTTGAGGTGAATAGGAGCTAGTGTTGTAACTAGCCCAGTCACCCCATGCAGTAATTGAACACCATCTAGTGGGTATTCACTTAATCCTTTAATTCCTAAGCAGAAGTTATATTGGTTATAATTTACAAAATAATTGTTCTGTAAACTCAAAACCAATGCCCTCAGACAACTAGTCACTGTAAATTGCATGTCTAATGGGTATTACATTTTAGAAGAGAAGCATAGTAAGGTTTTGGTGTTTATTGTGCTCTGGACAGCAAGACAAAATTTCCCAGACCTTGAGCTTAAACACACAACTCCCATTAATTAAATTACCAACATAGAATTTTTTCCTTTCAGTAAAATGCCCCAATTCACTGTTAAGTCCAGTACTTAGTGATCTCATATCTAGACAAATAAGGCAAAAATGCTGTCTTATCTTTCATAGGTTGTCAGTGATAATTGAAGCCAGGGTAAAGCCTTCAACTGCTTAAGAATGTTGTTGCCTTTGATATAAGCAAGGGAGGGAAATCCTAAAACTCCATACAAAACCTACCAACTATTGCATGTATTTGATGTTAATGTATGTTACAAAAGCACATAAACTGATATTTTCTCATTGGAAAGATTGGTCATGTGACTGTATTAAATTAGAGAGATGTCTTTTATTTATAACCCTTCAAAAACAAATGTCTGCAAATCCAAATGAATACGGTCTTGGGCAAGCTACCCTGAGTAGCCTTGCTTTGAGCTTTTTCGTGTTGTCATCATGATAAGGACATTCTAATCACCGCAGTAACCTCCAGAGCTCCATTCCAACTTTCCACTAATCTGTGAATGAGGTAATTTCCCTTAACCATGGGGGAGCTCCACTTCATGGTTCTTCCCACAAGCTTCTCTGAAACTCCTTAGACCATCTTTCACAGTCACCAAAAAGGTACTGTTTGTGCTGTATTCACTAGAGTGTTACCGCTGGGAAAGAAATAAGAGCAATAAGATGTTGGAAAGCATGTGTTTACTCTGAATTTGCGTCAGAATTACATCTGACGCAAATTCTAGATGTTTGATGGAAGGACAAGGCACTAGGAGAATGAAACATCATTAGAATAGTGCAGCAATAGAAATCAGGCATCCTGCTGTTGAGATTTCCAGATTTCTCAATAGCAGTACAGAAGGACTTCAGCCACCTCTCTCTCTCCTTTTTTTTTTTCTTCCAAAGGTCAGACTAGGCATTGCTGGCATATGATGAATGAAAGTTTCCAAAACTAGTGTTTCTCGCACAATTCCATTGTACTTTTCCAATCAGCTATCACCTCCTTGAACCCTTTTTGCCATCTTTCTAAGACTTTTTACTATATGTTGCCGTAGTGGAAATAAATTAATCTTTTTAAAAAAATACAAAACATAACAAAAAAGAGAGCATTAATGATGGTGTAAATAATTTTGATATGTGACAGGGTGAAACAGGACAAAAAGCGAGCTACTATATAAACCACATCTAAGTAGCTATTTATATTTACAGCACTCTTGAGAACCGACTCAATTTATGTGAAATGTCAGTGCTCCTGGTTACTTACCCACTGCAGTAATTTAAATTGCCTAGATGCACTAATATGTCAGCTATTTACTGCTTGGACACAACTACTATAAATGTCCTATATCTGAAAAGAATTACAGTAATGGTGCTTCATTTTTCTTGCTGATACCACTAATAAATTCGATTTTTTTCACAAAATATTTCCAGTTTTAATTTTTAAAATGTATCAAAATATTAGATCTTGGGGTTTTTTTTCTGATCCACTAGGAATAAACAGTATCAACAGTATCCTGAAGTCTGTACTTGGATGAGAAAGTTTAAGAAGAAGCAAATTATTTCATAAACAAAGCAGTTGAAATAATATCACTAAGGTGATCTGCCTAGTGGATGAAAGGCTGTGGATGTTGTCTACCTGGACTTTAGTAAATCTTTTTTATACCACTTCCCTCAGCATTCTCCTGGAGAAACTGGCTGCTCATAGCTTGGATGGGTGCACTGTTCACTGGGTAAAAATCTCTGTATGGCCTTGAGAGTGGTGGTGAATGGAGTTACATCCAGCTGGCAGCCAGTCACTAGTGGTGTTCCCCAGGGCTCAGTATTTGGGACAGTCCTGATTAGTATCTTTATTGATGATCTGGACAACGGGATTGAGTGCACCCTCTGTCAGTCTGCAGATGACATCAAGTTGGGCGGGAATGTTGATCTTTTGGAAGACAGGAAGGCTCTGCAGAGGGATCTGGACAGGCTGGATCCATGGGCCAGGGCCGATTGTATGAGGTCCAATAGTGCTGGGTCCCACACTTGGGTCACAACAACCCCATGCAGTGCTACAGGCTCAGGGAAGAGTGGCTCGAAGGCTGCCCAGTGGAAAACGATCTGGTGTGCTGGTCGACAGTGGCTGAACGTGATCCAGCCGTGTGCCCAGGTGGCCAAGAAGGCCAATGGCATCCTGGCCTATATCAGCGATAGTGTGGCCAGCAGTGTGGCCATGGCAGTGATTGTCCCCCCATCCTCGGCACTGGTGAGGCCACACCTCAAATACTGTGTTCAGTACTTGAAGGAAGACATTGAGGTGCTGGAGTGTGACCAGAGAACGGCAACAAAGCTGGGAAAGGGTTTGGAGCATAAGTCTTATGTGGAGCGGCTGAGGGAACTGGAGTTGTTTAGCCTGGAGGAAAGGAGGCTTGGGGGGAACTTATCACTCTGTACAGCTACCAAAAGGGGATTGTAGTGAGGTGGAGGTTGGTCTTTTCTCCCAGGTTACAAGTGACAGGACAAAAGGAAATGACCTCAAGTTGCACCTGGGGAGGTCTATATTGGATATTGGGAAAAAATTCTTCACTAAAAGAGTGGTCAGGCATTGGAACAAGCTACTTGGGGAAGTGGTGAAATCACCATCCCTGGAATTGTTCAAAAGGCACATGGATGTGGCACTTGGGGATATAGTGTAATGGTGGGCTTGGCAGTGCTGTGTTAACGGTTGGACTTGACAATCTTAGAGGTCTTTTCCAGCCTTAGTGATTCTATTGTCTTTTGAACCCAAATTGTGGAATCTTAGAATCGTTTAGGTTAGAAAATATTTTTAAAATCATGAAGTCCAACCATTAACCTAATACTGCCAAGTTCACCACTAAACCATGTTCCTAAGCAACACATCTACATGTCTTTTAAATACCTACAGGGATGGTGACTCCAGAACTTCCCCAGGCAGCCTGTTCCAATGCCTGACAACCCTTTCAGTGCAGAAATTTTTCCTAATATGCAATCTAAACCTCCCCTGGTGTAACTTAAGGCCATTTTCCAAACTACAGTTTAGTATTAACACTATCTGTCGAGTGGGTGAACATGTATTTGTGTGCGCATAAACTGATGAGGTAATGCATGAGCAAAAGTCTGTTGGGAGCAATAGGACAAAGTAGTTGACTCATGTGATTATTTCTGGCATTATTATCCGTAATTCTTGCATGTTGGAGCATTCATTACATATCAAAGAACAATAAACCATAGAGTTGCTTCATATATTTTGACATAGTTTGAAATTATTTGTAGTTCCTGCTTAGGGGATAAATTGCATCAAAGCAAAAGTGTGAAAAAGGTGGTCCTCTCTAGCATATGCCCTCTTTTTCCTAATTCCAGGGTCAGTAAGGTAGCTTTATGCTAATGATAAATTCCCACACAGAGGATGAATTCCTCACCTGGCACCTCAATTATGTTTACCAGCAAGAGTCCAATTTGCAATAAGCAATGTTTAATATTCTTGTGCCTAGTCCTTAACAGATTTGGGGGAATTTTTTTGCATTTTGTAAGATGCATGTGAAAAGTAACAGTTTGTCATAACAGGGAAGATCTTCAGAATTCAAATTGTAAAGGAATTAGCTGAATGAGACAATAGGAATAGTTGCTACAGTGGCAATGGTGGTTTTATATTGAGCACATAAACTTAAATCAGGTTTTACACAGTGAGATAAGAATTTCTGATTCTGTTAAGATGTTGACCTTTTCTTTCTTCGTTTTGATTGTGGGATGATTGATTTGCACACGATTTCATTCTGAATCCAAATTAATCTCTGCTTACAATTAAGATACAGTTTTCTCAAGTTGTGTATGCAGTCAGATTTTTACCTGTGTCATTTCATTGTTGGTGTTCTTACCCTACTTTATTTGTTCTTCTGTACTTATCTTCCCTAACCATAAAGTAGATTATAGAACCCTTAGGCCAGGGATCCTGACTTCTAACACTGCCTGGTAAAGAAACTGAATTAAACCTCTAGTGCTATGAGGCTATCATAATAGTTTACCTTCATCTGTTAGTACCTTAACCTAGCATGTGCTGCTACACTGTAGTATTTAAAAAACTAGTCTTTGTTAGCAACAGGAGATGATGACTTAAAGCAGAGGGATGCTACAGATATCATAGCTTCTTTATTTTAGAGTAGGAGTCTTCTTGAAGGCATAGGCTAGATGAGACTGACTCAAACCTAATAATAGGAATTGTTTCTTGAGTTGAGGCTCTGCCTGCCTGCTGTGCAGATTCAGGAAATGCCATCTATCCCGAAAGTTTGAACTGCATAATGTTCTCTGTAAATTGGCAGGAATTGTTCTCCACCCTTCTGGTCTCAGAAGCATGTATTATGAATACAGCTACTTCCAGGTAATCTTAATTGTCCTTTATAAGACTTTATTGCTCCAATTATGCAGCCACTCTCCCTCTTAAACTGTAGTAAACTTTGCTCTTGTGTCTGATTAAGTTCTTACTAAAACAGAATACATGCCTTAGCATCGGGCTGATAGATAGGAGGTTGGAAAAAACAGATTACAGAAAGAACTAATACAGAAAGCAGTATGAGTTATCTGGTTGCATGCTCAATTTAGATACATAAAAGTTGAATGTCAGGTCAGAGTGGGTGATTGTATTATTTCTTTAAAGATAATGAAACAGGTAAGTCTAAGGCCTGGATTGGACACCTGTCTCAACCTGGAATAAATGGTCCTGCTCTGTCAGTTTCTCTCCCTTGAGTATAAAGGGAGCCTGGGGTCATTAGTCAGAGTGAGGTTTGTAGACAGAGATCTTTTATTAGACCAATTGCTCTAAGCTGGAAAAATTAGACAAGCTTTTGGGCATATGAGCTTTCCTCCTCTGAAATAGGAGCAGCAGATTTCAAAGTTAATTATAAACCCTTTTCTGCGTGTGTCCTTACAGCATCATAGTTACAGCAAAGCACCATAGAGATCACTAACTCAGATTTAGGCATCTACTTTTTAGACATCTAAATGAAGCCAGAGGAATCAAGCATGAGGTGCTTATTTGGGAGCTTGAGGACATGATTTCACATGACACATTCTTCCTCAGGGTGCTTCCTGCAGTCATGAGCTGTGCACCAGCCCAGAGGACAGGCAGCCTCTCCTGCTGGGAAAATGCTCATCTGCGATTGTGCTCTGTGCTTGGCTTCTTGCTGCTTGTGTGTTACACGTGAAGCCTTAACTCGCATCACATGCTCCTTGTGCAGCCAAAGGCTGCCATTACATGCCTGTTAGACCTTTCCAGTCATTTGAAAGAAGTAACTTTCTGTATGCTGTATATCACTGCAGGACAAGTCTTGTGGTAAGGTTGGAAGCTTGAACACATCCTCAGCTTTTCCTTATCTGCGGTTTGGATATGTTATGAGAAAGAGAGCAGATCTAGGGTTATGTCACTTTCTCTCGATAATACCTAAGGTGAAATTGTTCCCCTGCTTTCCCTGCCATCCCCACAGACTCCTGCCATAGTTCCAGCGAGGACTGAGCTGCTCAAAAGCTTTGTAGTGGGCACCACAGCATCTGCTTTTACCCTGGTGCCTTTGCTTATTTTGGGAACTCCTTGCGCTGCTGGTGACTCGGTGCCGTGATCTCTTTAACAGGTTTTGAAAACTTGCTAATCTTAATTTTTTAGTCTGTTTCAGTTTCCTAAAAGACTGTGTCATCCTTTGATGTTTTTTCCCTGCATCAGCATCCCACCCTTTTTACCCGGGGCTGCCTGACTCACTGAGAAACCTCCTGATATTGACTTGCTCTGATGCAACTGCTCTTCTGAAATGGAGATTTGCCAGCGCTGGCCTCGGCCCAGCACTGTGTATTTCTTGTTTCCTCAGAGGAATGATTGCTTTAAATAAAGAAGGACAGATGCAAAGCTTGTTTTGTAAAGCATATCAGAAGCTTCTATTACTGCAAATTGCCTTTTCCACTGGGCATACTTGAACTATAATTCAGGTGGTTCAATTCACTAATTCATGTGATTGAAATGACTTTTATCAATTATCTTTCAATGGAGCAATGCACTAGTTCAGTAAAAGCTTTCTAGCTGAAGTGGATTCTTAATTCATTTAAATTGCATGCTCATTTATTATTCATATACTAGTTTGCCAGGAGCTATCATAGCAATCTGACCACTTCGTTTGTCATGCTTTCAAAAAGCCTTAATTTTTTTTGTTATCCTTGATTTATCTCTGATATCACCAATATTTCAAAAGGAGGCCTTAAAGAATTAATTACTAGCTTGAATTTTTGCCTTTTATTGGTTTCATTAGCACTAAGTACTTTATAAATGCATAGAAGAGCTTTAAAGAATGAGAATGAAAATAAGGTGGGTAAAAAAAGGATACCTTGTTAATATAAGGTACTTGTCCAGTATCATTAAAATTATCTAAGAGAGAGCTGAGAATGAAATACAAGCTATTGAATTTCAATGATCTTGTATTTCAGGCTAATTTGAGCAAAAATTTTAATGGTATCTCCCCAAGGAAATCAACATACGCAATTCTTATCTCACCCAGCTTAGTGGTGCAGGATTCTTAGAGTTCAGCTTGCATGAAGGCTGGCAGCCAGTTAAAACGAAGAAATAAAAATTCTTGTTCCCATGGCAGGCAAGGCTGCAGGGTGGGCTCTGCTGTGAAGGCCACAGCATGAGCTGCACACAGTGGGGTTGGTTTTTAAAATGCCCTGATCCTCAGATTACAACTGTGCTGAAATCCCAACCAGCTTAAAAGGCTTGTTTCACTCATCATTTTGCAAAATGAGAGTTTCTTTGAATTGTGAATATACTTAATGCTATTCTCATCATAATTTTTCATGAAAAAACAAATGGTTTTATACTACCCCAGTACGACCTTGAATTTGCCAAACTTCAGTAAAGGTAGCAACAATTGCTATCTAAAATTATAAAGCTGGGAAGTCTTTTTGGTTTTATTTTTTGTCTGTTTGTCATTGTGTCTGTTTGAAATGAAGTTAAAAAGAGATCCTTATCAAACCATCTCAGTGACTGCTGATAAAAGGGATAGGAGTTTGTTGTCCTCCTAGGAAAGCATACCTATTTTATACTGTTCTCATTTGAAGTTCAGGCTATGGAGAAAGATTGATTCAAATTTTAATTTCTATATCACAAAAATAAAGGAATCTTGCAGACATGTAAAGGTATGTTTTCTTGCAGGTGGTAGTAACTGCTTTTGCTTTGGCACTTGATTATTTTTGTTATAATCGTTGATCTTAGTGATTTTGTTCATTCTTTGAATCTAAATGTCTTTTGTCAGATCTAAGCCTTTCCTTAGCTGTACAGGTGTAAATAGGTGTTACTGAGTGCAAGTGGGTACTTGTTTAATTCAACTATTTCCTAACATTAATCCTAACATTGATGTCAGGTCCATTCTACATCTTAGTGTAAAAAAAGATAGATGAGGGAAACGTTTCTATTGTAAGAAACGCATGTGACAAAATATCCAGGTTTGCCAAGGGCAAATTAAGGTTGACGGATATGCTCTTGGTGGTGTTTTCTTAATTACAGTTGTCAACTAACTTTCTTGGCTAACAGCACAGAATTTGTGTGCTTTTAAGTAGACTTGGTTTTCATTCAACTTAAAAAGCTAAAATACCTTTTTGTTCATGAAAGGTGTGTCTGTACCTCATTGTTTCATAGATACACTATAAATGGTGAAAATTAGATGATAGCATCTGTAAAATATGTAGAGACCCTTGAAAATACTCAATGTCCTTTAAACCAGAATTCCATCATCATCATGGCAGTTCAGCAGGGGGAAGGTTGTTTTTCTTCTCATTCACTCAAATTCAAAACAAAAGAATTCCAGGTTTCTTTTTTTGATACCAAGATGAGACTGTTACTGCTATAAACAAGTTTTCTAATATGTCATTAATTTACCTATTAGTAAGGATCTATTAATGTCAAAGAATAAAACTATAGAAAATTGCATCATGCAGATCTTTTACTTAATAGATTAAATAGTTCCTAATAATTATATCTGTTATCCGTATTCCTCAGAGAGACACTTAGATCCTGATGTATTTGTAGTCGTGTAAGGAATGACAACACCAAGATTTAATTCATAGAAAGGAAGAGGCACTTTTGTCTTTCAGTGTACAGACTGGCTAAGAAAACTGTTAATGCCTTTGCAGTGCATCTTCTGCAAAGAGGAGTTAACCTTCTCCTAATTATTGTAGACAATGCCTTAAGAGACCTGATTCCTCAGAGGGCTGCACATTTGATATTAATAGAGCTTTCTGTGTTGGTGTTTAAAGAGGTCTCACTGTTAGGAAGTAAATAAATGGAGAGAATAATCACCAAGAGCTAAATTAGTATTCAAGGAATATAATGAGCGCTACAATAAAAGTAGCTGATGTTTTCAAATGAAAATTGAGATTTTGAGTCTTCACAGATGATTTTATTTGGTGACAGTACCAATAAAATGTAACTGGATTCAATTCTTAGAAAATATTCAAATAATTATTGCTGGAAACTTATTCTACAGTTTAAATTATTGCACTATTATGAGATTGTATTCTAATACTTTAGACAAATGGCAATGTGAAAAATAATACTACTGTCCCAAGTGTCAGGGTGTTTTTTCCAAAAAATTCCTATCCTAGCAGTTCACATTCATGCTGACATCTGTATGCCATATTCATTTGACTAGGTTATTAAATATTTTGATTTTGAAGCCCATGTGAGAAGAGCAACATTAAAAGACTCTACATTTATTACTCTGATGTATTTACTGCTTTGAAAAGTAGAAATGTCTTTGTTCATCTCTCAGTCTGTCCCTTTCCATCCTGTCTTTTTTCCTCTCTTATTGTAGCAGCTGCCCCTTGTCCAGTCAGTCGTGGCAGGGGCCAACTGACCCACCTGGTTCTACCTCTCACCATGTCCTGGGATGATATGACTGTCCTCTCCCTCTTCTGCAAAGGCTTCCTTTCCTCCGCTATTTCTTTCACCCATGTACCAGTAGCACAAGCACCTCTGTATTGTTGTTACTGTCTTTTCACTTCTGAAAGAGGTCAGTCGACTTGTCAGCATCTGAAACGTCCTCTGGAGGTGACTGGCTGGATGTAAGAGGACAGATGCTGATGGCTGCCACAGCCATTTTTGTGAGCTCCAGACAGTTGCATTTGTGACTGCTGGCTGGTGAAAAGAGAGTCCATATGTCTACAACAGATTTTCCTTCCATTGCTTAATTTTTATCAAGATACAGTAATTCTCATTGAAAATATGTTCTTCCCCAGTAACCAGGTAGCTGAAGAGTTTCAGAGTTATTGTGCTGAATGCAACACAAAGAAGAGAAGTACAAACTTACCAAATGTAGATCCTCACAAATTTGGCCAAGTAGTGTCTCATCTGTAGCTCCCAGTGCTTTCTCCTTACCTTGCATCAACTATCCATGCCTCTGCTGTTCCAGCTCGCAGAGTTCAGCTTATCTCCCTTTGTCATCCTCCTGGATGCTGGGAAAAGGCTACTCCCCAGTACACTGCTATGGTAGCAGGTGCCATCCCAGATGTGATGTTCTTGGGGTCACCAGGAGATTGAAATGAGTGGAGCTGCTCTTAACCAAATAAGAGTGTATGGCTGGCTTCAGTACAGACAGCAAGTACAAAGAGCATGTACAGTGAAAAACATTACAAGGTGGCTTTCCTTTTTTTCTTTCAGATACTGTTTTTTGCAGACCTACAGCCTGATTCATTCCCTCCTGTAAGGCTGGTCACTCACTATTTGGGTCTCCCAGAGCCAAAGGAACTGCTGTAGTTTAGTTCCACATTGAAATGGGGCAACATTTCAAAGCTGAGATCTAAATAACTTAATTTGCTAAATAACCATTCTTTAAAATGCTCTGCAGCAGTAAACGGTGTTAGATGTAACTGTGGTGTTACATCACACTGCTCAGGACTCAGCCTTACTGGATATAGTGACTGTTGCTTGTTCTCAGACTCTGTTATTGATCTGACTTCTTTTGTCTCAAATGAAGCTAAGTAGAGGACTTTGTACATTGTTTGAGTTAGAGGGTATCCACCTATGTAGCTTTATATATGTGTGTGTATATGGGTGTAAATGTATGTACAAGCAGTGCACGAAAATGTATTCATCCACAGTGACAGGTGGTACTGGCAACACCTGTTGCTGGGGTCACTCAACACTCCAGTATTAAACCCCTAATTTTAGTTGCTTATAACTTTTGTCAAAGTTAAACATTTGTGTTGAAATGTTATGTGCCAGGTGTCTGCCTTAGGCTGATTTGGGGGAGGGGGTGTGGGGAGAGGAATTTTTTAGCAAAACTGTTACTGCCAGTTCAAAGAGCAGAGGCCAGGGCACAGTGGTTTGCCTGTGCTGAAAAATGAGCTATTGCTGGTTGAGATGTTCCAGCAGCTTCCCTTGTCCAAAGCAGAAAGCTGCCAGTGGAGACCCCCTGCAGCTGGGCATGCCATTTGCCAACAATATGGAAATTTGCTGTTTTACTAAGAATGTACCTCTGTTTGGCTAAATTATGGGCCTGTGAAAACACTTGGTAAATCTTTGCTGACAGCTGCCCACCAGGCTGCCTCCATCATGTCCGTTTCCAAATAGCGGTGCTGTGCTGGTGACCCTTTGGATGCAAGGTGCCCGTGAAGCCGCAGAGTAGCCTTGGAGTCTGAGCGTGGAGCATGCCAGCCTGATGCACACAGAGGCACCAGTCCACAGAGCAAATCCAAGCAGCTCAGCTTGTGCTTACACAGTGTGAATAAATAGGAGAGAATGGTTGGCTGGAATCCAGAGGAACTGGTGATGTAGGAAGAGAGTGATGGGCTGAGAGTGTTAAGAGTGAAGGACAGCGGGGTTTTGAGAACTGTATAAGGAGAAATGCTGAGGAGGCAGATCAGTGTGACAGGGCAGATAGACAGAGAAAGGATGAAGCACAACTCCTGCTGGTCCATGACCACAGGGTTTCTGTGATCCCTGCCTAACCAGCTGGAATGTTCCATTGATGATACATCCAGCTCTTCAAATGGTTGATTTACACAGGAATACAACCTATACTGCTGCAAGTGTCTCCCCTGTTTGAGTGTATAAACTTGACCTACTAGGAAACCCTTAGGAGTTTGCATGATTTTCATCTGATGTTCTTTCAGAAGGCAGATTTGTTCAGTTTACTTCTCCTTAATAGAAACATCAACATTTTCTTACTTTTTTCTTTTTTTTTAGTATTTCTTAGCTTTCACGTGCACAACCTGCACTTCAAGGATTATTATGTGTGCACGGAAACCCCCAAATACTACAGTTGTTTCTTACTGTATAGTCTTGCTTTGAAATCTGTGCAACATTTGTAGCTCACAGTATGCAAAGTTACACTAGTAAGGCAGTTGTAGACACTGAAGTGGGCTGTGGTTTCATCTAGGTTGAGAGAACATTTGAACAGACTGCTCGTATTGCTTTTGAATCTTGTCCTTTCACGAGCATTATGGGAATTAGAAACAAACTGCCTGTTGCAAAATATTCTGTTTCATATTACTTAGCATTTTCCCATAAAAATCTGAAGAAATGCCACAGGACCTGATCAAAGTTTAAAGTCAGTTTGTTATTGAATGATGATGATTTTTTTTTATTATAGGCAAAGCCTCAGCCAAGAAACTGACAAAAAAGGTAAGCAAAATGTTCCTTTCCTTCTTCAAAAGAACTTGCATTCTTTCTGTTACTGAAATGATTAAGTCTCTTTCAAAACTGGCTTTATATTTTCTTGTTTTTGTCTTTGAAGGAGGTAGATGCTGCACTGCTGTATGTTGCCAAAGCTAAACCAGGGCCGACCTTTTTTAGAGACCTTGGTGATAAAGGTAATGAGCACTTTTGATACTGAAAAATACATGTTGCTTTTTATCTCATTATATGGTAAGAGTTGAATGTATTTCATGGATTTGATTTCATCCGCATCTAGCCAGTAGCTGCCTCCTTGGCAAATCTCTCAGTTATGCAAGAGAGTAAAGAGGCAGGGCTGGGAATTGAAAGCCTTCTGAGGTGCAGGAGACATGAAAGAAACTGAAAAGCCTACTTGGAGAAGAGAAAGGGGCTGAAAAGGATAACTTCAGCACAAAATGGACTTCTAAGACTTGTTAATAAGCTGCTGTTTCACTATATAACTCAAATGCGTGGAAACTAAGAATAAAAATAAAATTTGTATCTAATTATGTAAAGCAGCATCCCTGATTCCAAGAGCAGCCTTGGGACTGCTATTTCTTCCTCTTCAGAAGCTCTGTGACCTTTTGCAGCGCTGATGTGCTTTGATTTTTTTTTTCACCCAACATTTCCACCTTATATTGGAAAACTGAGAGCTGGGATATTGTTTGTGTAAGAAGAAGGAATTAAAGAACAGCAAATAAACATGTCATTAGCATAAATTAATTGAAGGGAGAAAACAAACGAGAGGATCAAGGAAACCAAATAGATGAGTAATTAACCATTTCACCAGTAACAAAGACCAAAATCCCCAAACTAATGAGAAACACTGACAGTGCCTATTCACAAACTTTCTGTATCATACAGTTCAGCCTGAATCCCTTATCTCATGGACATTTCTGGAAGCTGCCATTGCACTGCTGCAGTTCCTTGGCAGGCATGAGCCACGCTCTCTCCATGCACAGCAGATCCCCAGACAGGGCTGGCAGCTTGTGCCAAGAGAGCAGCCCTCAATCTCGGTCTGCAGCATTTCACCTACCCTGCGGCCTCGTGGCCCCTTCTGCCTGCGCTTCATTCCTTGCATCCTTGTGCAGATGTGGAGGGGGCTCCAGCTGGATGCCTTGCTTGTCAGTCCTCTCCTGAAAGCCCCAGCATACCCTAGCAACCCTGAACCATCTCCAAACAAGCTGAATATTTTTTTCCTGTCCTAGGGAAGGCTCGATTTTGCATTGAATTGATTCCCTGCCTTTTCAAATTACTAATCATCACATGCTTTCCCAGAATTAGGTTTAAAGTATTCCCAGTCTTTAATTCTTGGATATTTTCTCTATATACCTTCTTTTTTTAGAGCCTTTCTGTTTCTTGTGATGGGCACTGCAAATCCCCAGAGCACACTGTCTGTGAAAACTGGGAATCCACCAAGAGAAATTGCAAACATAGCAAATCAGCACAGCCTCCTTTTGTTGCACCTCTCTCAGCTGAGTGCTTGGCACAAAGTGGGCTCAGTGATATGCTCAGCCTGGCGTCTTTTGCATTCTGGCCAAGATCTCCCCGTGCTTAGCACTGTGTGTCCGTATATTCTGTCCTTCAGAGGTCACGTAGGAGTTTGAGACGATGCAGGAACATTCAGTGCAGTCATCCATATGTCCCCACAACACATAGAGTTTTTACAGGTTTTGATCATGCTGTCTGTTTAGTGACTTTGATGCTTTTGCTTTGAGATGCATTATTATCACAGTTTAAAAATGAAAACATTTATGCTTTTATAAATACCAGAATAATGAATCTACCCTGTCCCACTGTTTAGCTGAGGTTATTTTAACTACCTTCAAATTGTAATTTACATGTCAAGGAGAGGGAAAACTGTATTCAGTCTAGTTTGTAAAACATAATGCTAGGGAATTCTGCCTTCTAGTGGGCAATTTTAAAATTCGTGTCATATTTTGTGGGGTTTGTGATTTATTCAGCACTGAGAATATTGTACTGTCAGCGTTTGCTATAAAGTTTGGGGATACGGATTTCTAGGGAGGGATAGAGAGAGTTCCTTAAGCAATAGAAAATGACAGTATCTTGCCAATGCTAACTGCAATACTTGGCTGCAAGTATGCTGAGTCATTCTACAGTATGTGAGGCTTTTATCTTTTAAATTTTACTTGGATAGAAATATAATTTTCAGTGGGCTGGTTTTTGGTGTTTTTTTTTTAAATTTACCGCATTATATATTTTAATTTGAGTAACTTTGTAATGATTACTGTAGAATTAAAGAGAAAATTACCAAAACATTTCATTTACTTGATGGATGAGATAAATTGGCTATTCACTACAAGTAGTAAAAGGACGATAAAATTAAAATAAGATTTTTAATGGAAATTAGTCCACAAGTTAAAAAAATTGTATTACAAATTATTTTAGTATAATCAGTCTCCCAGAAAATATCAGACAGACTGTGGATTTGCTTTAAAGCACTGAGTCAGGTTTTAAAGAATGTTTTATATATATTTGTTATATTTACCTTTTTATCAATTTGACTATAGTGACTTTTCAAGTGTCCTCTTTCCAGACCTCTGCAATTCAAATGCTTTTCCCTTGAGCCACTGAGCAGGGTGTTGTCTTTAGATTGATCTTTTCTTCACATCCTACCATCTCTGTAAAAATTTTGCAGATTCTTTCTGCAAAATTTTATAATGTATAATGATCCATGTCTAGCTATATAGCTAAAACTCTCCAGGGGCTCAGTATTTTGTATCTCAATTATCACAACATTTTTTTTCCTATGACTTTAACAAACATAATCTGCCATGTTAGTATCTTTTCAAATGCTTTGATAAGTATGTTTTTCTTTCACAACTCCTTTGAGTGTATGGTCTCTTATTTTGTATCCCAACACTGGGCTCTCATTGTTGTTTTATCTAGCATAAGCTGTTTGTCTTCAGCTTCCGGGTCTTCCCTAGACTACCCCTGTGCAGCGCACCTCAGGACAGCCGAGAGGCAGACTCCCACTTCTTCTTGGCCAGTGATGCTCTCCTTCATTGCTTGGTGGTTAAATTTTCAGTCAGGGATCTCTTGTGCTGACACCATTGCAGTCCATGACTGGGAGGTGTTTTCTATACTGACCTGCTAAGTTGCCTCATTGACTTCCTTTATTGAATTCCTTTATGAATTCTTTCCTTAAACATTCTTTGGCTGTGTCACACACAAAACAAAATTAGGAATCTTGATCACTGCCCATCACACTAATGGCTTCATTTCTTTGTTTCTATCTTTTTTTTTTTCTTGTCTTATACTTTAGGCATATAAGCTAAAAATTTGGAGTAGAAGTTCTTTCTCTGTTTATTTGGTTTTGAATTTGTAGAAAACCTACATGTTTTATCTAGGAACACAACTCCAAGTTTTACAGCAATGCAAATAATAATTTGTATTCTTATGATGGCAGAAATGCTAAAACTTGTAAGCAAAATTAAGTTTTTGAGGTGAAAGTGTTTTTTATTTCCATAGTGGTTTTATGATTGTAGTACTGTGCTGATTTACACATGATGCATGTTGGATAATAGGGTGAATAGCTCTATTTTGATGGAGAGGGAAGCTGAGATATGGAACCAGATTGAGTTGGCAACAGGGTCAGCATTAGACCTCCCTTTAGCTAAGATTTGTTCTCCAATTTTCAGACTCCTGCGTTTACCAATTTAATATTTCTGAACTGGTACTTAAAAGTGTTAAGTCACTATCTGAGGTCAAATACAAATGCTGCTGTCTGTACACAGTAATTTATCAGAAGTTAATTGCTTATCACTGAAGCTTAAGTGTATTCTTTATCTATCAATTAACTGAATATAAATTATAAAACTAGTTTATCTTTGCACAGATAGGCATGTTTGAACTTCATTATTTTAAGCAGCTTCAGCTTTTAACTCACAAGTTAAAAGTAGCTCAGTTATTTTGAAAAGTGATTTATAAAAAAGCCCCTTACATTTTTTCTCCAAACATTATTGCGGGGCAGATGGTTCAAATTCTGTTGTTTAACCACCCTCATTATGCGCTCTCTATCTTTAGCTTGTACACTCCATTTTGACGCTATCACATCTTTGTGTTTGTTCAGGCTTTTCACTTAAGGTGGTATTTGAAAAGAAAACACTGGAATTTTCCTTCAAAAGGGGGGAAAATACTTTCACCTTGTAGAAAGGACACGTTCCTATTTAAAAAAAAAAAAAAAGAAGCCTCCTCCTGGCGCTCGGCCCAGCAGTACTATCAGCACAATCTAGCAGCTTGGCAGCTTTGCGTGTTGCCATGTTCCCCTTGAGAATTAGAGGGAAGCTATTCTCCGCCTCTGCGAGCCTGCCAAAGGATGGAGGACTTTGATCCTTCAGGGTAATGTTAGAGTAGTTCTCCTCCCAGGTACTAAATGTGACAAAGCACATTTAATTTATTTGCCTTTTATATAAACATTGAATGTTTTCAGTGAGAATCCAAAGATTTAGTGCAGGACTTTTATTAATACCAAATAAACCTTACTTTCTGGATTAGACATGAGCATTGATGAGTCTCTGGTTAGGGAATTTTACCTTCAGAGCACTAAAAACAGAAGTAAAAACTTTATTAAATAATAAAGTGGCTTACTTTAATAAATTTATTTAACACTATGTCAAACTACAGTTTTTATATTTATAGGATTTGATGTTTCAAGTCTTACTATGAGTTTTTGGGGGGTTTTTTGCAAATAATTTTTTAACTCTTTCATTTCAGGGTTGATATCTTATGCAGAGTACCTGTTTTTGCTGACGATCCTTACAAGTAAGTATTGTATATTTAAAATACATTGGCATAAATACTCAGCTACTAACACCTTTCCAGGAACTTTTTCCTGAAATTTTTAGCTTCTAAATTTCTGCATTATTGTAAAATGTAAAAAACTCACTATATAGAGAGTGATAATGCATTAATATCAATGGATATAACTTTAATTGGTTGGAACTTACTTCCATAGTGGCATCATTGGTCCATAGCAATACTTCAAAAATCATGGTAATCCCTGCACCATGGGATCAGAAAAGCTTTTCAAAAGACTTTGAGAGAGGGCAGACATTGGTTACAGAACCACATTATAAGGGGAGGAAGAACAGGGAAGAAAGATAAATAATTTGTCTTCTGGATAGTAGTTTTAGTCATTTTGGAAATGAGACATTAACATTGTAGCTCATGCAGTGGAATAAAAAGCTGTTGTGGCATCTCAAAGGTTGTTCCCTATTGTTCTTGTGTTCAGATATGCAATGGATGCAATACACAAACAGAAGAATTCTGCAGTGTCTTTTTTTTTGGCTTTTTTAATCCTTTTTTTTTATCCTCTGTTCCTTTTGACTTTATTTTCTCCAAGTATTTTACATGTATTTCTGCTCTCCCTCCTTTGCTTCCTTCCTTTTTGTCTAACAGACCTTTTGGTACTTGCTTTATCTACAAACAGGCATTTTTTGTTGTGCATGGAAGTGATCTCGGATTTTCTAGATTTCTTCACCCATACTTACTCTGTGCCATGCTTGCCACCCCTCCGTTTTATTCTGATGAAGTGTAGGCGATGCTGAAAAATACCAAGATTTGAGATGTGTGCAATGAACATCACACAGTGAGACCCATACACTAGTAGTGAAGTAGTTCATGTGCATGTCCACAGAATAGCCCACATGTGCAGTCTTATTTGCATGACTTATACAGGTCTAACATTTTCAGCGAGGGACAAAACCAGGCATACTAGATTTATGGTGTCAGTGGATGGGGAAAGGAGAGAAGGAAGTAGTCACTTTTGCCTGATGGACTGTAGATGCTTGACCCTCATCACTTCCATGGCCGAGGCTTAAACAAATTGACAAATTTTCCTTGCACTGGAAATCCACCTTCTCATGGTGTAGTATGAACAAATAATTGTTGGTCTCCAGAGAGTGGAGAGAGTATGTCCAGCCTTCCTGATAATGGCCATCAGTATACACCTCTTGCACAGTTTAGGTAGCCCTTTTGCAGCTTACCTCATTTCTAGCAGAACTATATTAGCTCTTACTACATGGCATGAAGGGTGGGTAATCTCTTAGGGAACTTCAGCTAGTACACAGTAATAAATAATATATATATGCATTAAGATAACCTATGTAATAGACAAATATACTGCTTCAGCAGTGGTGACTGTCCCATGCTACACGCTGCTTGAACCTGAGTTATACCATGTGTTCAAGTGGTTTTAAAATCAGAAATAAGAGTTTAGCCCAGTTAGAATACTGATTTTAATATATTTGTTGCAACTCAAAAATGATGCATTTATGTTAAAAAAGGAAAACTGTTGTGCATGGAAGTGATCTCGGATTTTCTAGATTTCCTCAGCCAAATTATAATTTCAGAAGAATACCTTAAAGTTGCAGTAATAGGTGCCAAAGGTTCTACTTCTTTAAAAATTTATGGCAGCTGAAAATGAATTCATGCTGAATTATTGGCTGAAACAATTAGAAAACTGAAGCAGTATTAGAGCAAGTTGTTCCACTTCTCCAAACAATCAAGTAACATCATTTTTCACAGAATTTCTTTAAGAATGTATTGAACTGCAGAAACAAAGGCATCTTTTGATGCAGGATAAAAATGCAGTGCTAATGTTGCTGCTTTGGTTACACAGAAGGTTATCATATCGATCACTTTGAAAGCAAATGTCAACAAGTGTTAGTGCCTCTATCTTTGCCTAACAAGTATCCCATGTCAGTCAGCCCCAAGTTACACAACCTGTCTCTCTCACTACTGAGAATTAATATGAAATTTCTTAAAGCAGGCATTAATATTTAAATTACTTCTACAAAATCACCAACAGAACAACTGGGAAACAGAAAAAAGTCACCAGACTCCTGGTTCCAGGACGCTGCTGACCAGACCATGCTGCCTGTCATACATAAGCAGTGTCTGTAACAACACTGAACTTAAAAATGTAATTTTGTGTTAGGCAAAGGCTTTATTTTTTTGCCCCTGTGACCTTCTTTTCTCTTTTCTGTGTGCCTTGTATCATCACTATCTTTTTTTCTTCCAGTGCTGTATTGAATTTCATTTCTAGCAATAGGTTAATGGCGCCCTGGCTGGTGAAGAAGTCCAGGAATTGAAGTTGTCACCTTTACTCAAAGCTTCGTTTCAATTAGCCAGTCACACAAATTGACATCTTGGTCAACACAGGAATAGTTGGATAGGAAGCACCTAGGTCTAACCTGCACTCACAGCCAAGATGAAGCTCTTCTGTTCAGATTTTGGATTTTTGCCTGATTCTAATTAAATACAAATATATCTGTGGTAGTCTTTGAACTATGCTTATTTTACGAACACATACCTTTGGGGTTACATCATATCAGATAAGTATGTCATCTCTGTATAAGCAGCTTTAGGTCCTGTATTTTCAGTAACAGCTCTCTTATCTGAAAATTGGAACACAGATGGTATGAATTACTATTAAATACATCAATTACTTTTGTTCTCTAAATATGTTATAGGATAGCCTTTTCTTGCTTTTGTACTAGTAACACAAATTTAGCATGTGCCATTTCCATGGAAAGGAAGCCAGTTTTGATTATTACAACCCAGTTGCTGGGGAAGGGTTCTGCTGTGCAGATTGCAATGGTATTTATAAAATATCCATGCATCACAAGATTGCTTCACATAGAATGTTAATTGACTGCTGAAGATGTAGTTATTTCTAAAATGTAAAAATAGTACTTTCTTCAATGATCTTGTTATGACTTTAAAGGAATGGGATATTCCTTCAGCTTGTTCCCTTGACAGAAATATTCTTTTAAAAAAGAAAATGCAAGACTTAAAACTTTTCAGAATGGAACTAGAAGAACATATTTCCAAAAGGAAAACTCTAAAGGCATTAGAGTTTTTTAGGTACTGCTTCACTGCCCTCATAGGTCCAACATTGTTCTTGGAAACATGAATATATTCCAGAGACGGTAAGTCCATGGCTTTCATATTAATGCCTGACTTAAATGGATTGTGGAATTAATTCATGTGCTCCAGAAATTACTGGGAAAAGGGCTTGCTACTGCAATGAACTGTAACTACATTTTCAGCAGCATGCTGCTCCTGTGTGGGCTCGCTAATGAGCGAGGCCACCTCCTGTAAGCAAAGTAAGACCAGGAAATCATGGGAACGAGCTCAAAACACACTATGTTTTTATAGCAAGATTCAGAGCTCATTACATTTTTGTGTTGAAAAGAAACATCCACTCAGTGAAGGAAATGCAGGGTAAAATTGTGTAAAATTCCTGAGAAAAATCAGCTTGATGGGAGTCATACAAAACATGCTTTTGTCAAAAAAGACCGGAAAGAGTAGTTTATTACATCTTAGTAATATTCGAGTACATTGTTTAGGGAAGAAGGAGAAGGGAAGTTAAAAAAGGCCTAGGGCTAACACAGCAGGAGCAGGAGCTGAGAGCTGACCACTGTTACAGCATCGGTCTGTCTGCTGGGGAGGACTTCTAATACTGACATACAGTCACCTGTGCAGGAAGTACCTGAGGAGTACACTAGCTCTTTTACCCAGTTTGGAAATAATTATTGGTTTCTGAAGGCAATTTCCACTCATCTAACCTGAAAAGGAGCTCTAATAAACAAGACAGAGCTAGACTGCAGAAGTGACATGGGATCATGGAGGCATCCATAGAGAGTATCTTAAGACTAGGACAGTGAGAGATACAATATTGTTGTGGAGATCAGATGGACAGTCATGGCTGTACTTGGGCACTGCTGGCATTTCTTACTTTCCCATTACATTAATTATCCCTTGAAATTATAGTAAAAAGGTGTTTAAGAAGTTTGCTTATATTGGAAGAGGTATATGTGGTTCACTGGAAATACCATGTGTGTATGTAACAATGGAGAACTGAACCATAGGCAATATTCATTTTGCAGTCGTTATTAATTTTGTAATCAGTATTTAAGTGCTAGTGTAAGCATCTGTGTGTATATTTTTAGTAAAGTTATTTTGCAATTTGTTGCAGAACCCCAGACTGGACTTCAGATTGCCTTTAAAATGTTGGATACAGATGGCAATGAGCGAGTTGAAAAAAAAGAATTCTTTAAGGTAGGTGTATTTATATGCATATTAATTTTAAAGCATTTAAATAGATCCATGGGTTATATTTGGTAAATGAAGATTCATTAAAATCATCAAGCCTATTTTTCAGTCCAATCTGTGTTCACATACTTATTAAAATATTTTATATGAAAGAAGCACATACCAAAGTATTGCTGTAGAAGTACTTGAATTTGAATCCTCTTTTATAAATGTTGCCTTTGAGTTGTATCTAAAAATCTGCTACTAGGAAAGTTGGTGTACATCCCTTAATCCCATAAGCTAATTTAAATAATAATCTGGAAGAATGTTTTATTTTCTAAATATGTTGAATAATTTCTTTAATACACCATCCTCCCTTGTTTTTTATTAATTTTGTTTGGTGCTGCAGAAGGGCAGCGTTTTTCCCATGTTTTATATAAACTATGAGGGAGAAAGGCAGATGCTTAAAAAACAAAGAAAACTTTACTCTGTTCTTTTAAAGAAGAATAGGCTTAATTACATAACTTATTCAACTTTTAAATATTTAACAGAAGACTGTTAACTAAATACTTCTTGTTAAAAGTTGAATGCAGAATTAACAAACATAATTTTTAATAGACTCCCTCAGCTTAATTCAGATCCTTCATTAATATTGGAGGTAACTGGACAGACGGTTTTATAAGAAGCTGACGTGGCTACTACAATTCAAATTATTTTCTATCAGTAGGATAAAGTTAAAGGTGACCATTAATGCACAACTCTAGAGAACCATAGAATCTAAAACTTAAAAAGATGCACCTGTTGATAGAGAAATTGGCAAAAAACTTATGTAAGTGTACTTTCATAGCCTTAAACTCTGAATTAATGATACAATAGCTGCTGGCATGTGTTTTGCGCTGATCACCATTTTTTCAGTGAATTGCCTCTTAGCAAGGTTTATTGATGAGTCATACTTTAAAGATATTATAAAATATTGTAAAAATACTTTTAGACTTAGTAGTACTGTTAGAAAATAATGCTTGAAATTAGATCATTTTCCAAGGCAATGTTCCCAGAAGCCCCTAACTGAGCCTGCAGATACCCTTGTCATGGTTTGACCCCAGCGAGCAACCAAGGGCCACAGAGCCTCTCCTTCACTCCCCTACCAGCAGGATTGGGGAGAGAATTGGAAAGGCAAAAGTTAGAAAACTCATGCATTGAGATAAAGACATTTTAATAGAGAAAGCAAAAACCACACACAGAAGCAAAGCAAAAAAAGGAATTAATTCACTGCTTCCCATGGGCAGGCAGATGTTCAGTCATCTCCGGGAGAGCAGGACCCCATCACACATAATGGTGACTTAGGAAGATAAATGCCATCATTCCAAATGTCCCCTCCTTCCTCCTTCCTCTCCCCACTTTATATACTGAGGATGATGTCCTATGGTCTGGAATATCCCTTTGGTCAGTTGGGGTCACCTGTCACAGCTGTGTCTCCCCCCAGCCTCCCATGTACCCCCAACTTCCTCACCAGCACAGCAGTATGAAAAACAGAAAAGGCCCTGGCTCTGTGTAAGCCCTGCTCAACCATAACAAAAACTTCTCTATATTATCAAGCCTGTGTCCAGAACAAATCCAAAACACAGTCCCACACCAGCCATGGTGAAGAAAATTAGCCCTACCCCAGGCAAAACCAGCACAACCCTACACTCATTTGTTGCTACACAAAATCTTTTAATTTTGAAGAATTGGCTCTGTTAAAATGTTAATTATTCTGCTGATGAAAAAAAAAAATAAAATTCTAGAAAAACTTATATTTTTAACCTACTAAACCTGGTGCAATCCTAGTGAATTGTTATTAGACTAACAGTGCCCTGATAACCAAAACATGTATGTTATGACTGTATTATTCATCTACAAAACAATATGTTACAGGCCAAAGTAATGCTATGAACACGAGTGAACATATTCAGCATGTAGTGCCTCTACACCAAAATGCCATGTTAGCAGTGCTGCCTTTAAATAGGTACCGTGTCAGTTAAACAAATGAGATTCTTACGGAAACACTGCACAGCTCTTTTAGGGAGATGTGCAGTATGTCATATATTTAATATCCATTATCCATTTCAGGTAATTCTAATTGAATCAGCCAGTATGAACAACAGAAAGTGATCAAATGTAGAGGTGAAAACATCATACAAATCACTGAAAATGATTTGATTTCTGGAGCAGCAATCAAGTTAAATGAAAATTATTCTGGTTAGATAGATTGTTACTTTGCATTTCCTTTATGAACTGGATTGATAAATTAATATAGAGTGGTAAAAAACAACCCATATAAATTACTCTGTCAACTCGCAAGTATCATTAAATTCAAAGAAGTCCCACAGGATGCGAGTTCGTCAGAAAACAAGTTTTCTCTCATGACATTTACTTAGCATTTATAGAGGTGACTACTTTCGAGCAAAATTTTATTTTTATAGATTAGGTTTAAAAATAAAATTTTTGGAATGTAAGAATCTGGAAAAATGTCTTTGTGTTAACCTATATACTCTAGTTCTACATGCATCACAGAAAGTTTCTGGGTAGCTAATAAATTAGTAAATTATGTAGCTAATCTGTTATTTGTCTTGTCCCAGTTGGCATCTTAGGAAAATACATCTGAACTATTCTATAGTTATTTCCACACTATATTTGACAGTAATGTCAGGAAACATATGTGAGGAAAGGGCAGTAGAAAAGCACAGTGAAGAAGTGGTAATTAGGAGTCAGTGTCTGTAAACAGGTTACAACGGGAAAAGAAATTTCAGTGCTGCTTCATTCTTATGCTTTGTGACCTCTTCTTCTCCCTACTTCCCATCCGTTATCTACTAATTAGACATCTGTGTATGTCTGTGTTATCTGTTGATCTAGACTATAAACTCTAAAGGTAAGAACATGCCTTTTTGCTTGCAAAATGTCCTTCTTTCTTTGAATTGTGTATGTCTCAATTCTCACATGTAACTGGATGGACAGGCACAGCATGTGTCAAGTGGATCATTCAGGAAAGTCAAGAAGGGTGACAAGCAGAAACTACAACCCAAGTCCTTAGTGCCTGCAGTACATGATGGATATAGACTGTTCAAACCTTCAAACCAGAATTTCCCAGTGCTTTTTGCTAGCATAAATGGATGTTCAGGAAAGGAGATCTTGAATGCAATCCCATGTTTTCAATAAGAGAGTTTATCTTGTCCTCCATAGCCTTTCCATTTCTGTGCACATTCTGCTCATTTCCAGTAAAAGTCTCTCCCTTCACGGAGAGACTCCTTCCTATTCCTTTGTATTCAAGCCAGTGTATTTCTGCTTCATTCATGTTACAGTGGTACACAGTCACAAGAGACATTTCAGTATTAGGGCCCAGAACGTTTTGGTGCTTTGCCATGCAACTCCAGGGTGAAGATAGAAGGTAGAAGTGGCATGTTCACAGATGCTAGTTACCATCCTTTCATCAGCCCTTGCCAGAATGCAGAATCATTTCTCAGAGCCATATTATCTGCATCTTTGTGAGGACAGTAAGGTACTTCTGTGAACTCTGCACTTCAAGACATTCTCTTGAGATTCAGTGAGGGGGATTTCCAGACACATAATAACCCATGCACATTAATCTGAGACCTCCCACCAAGAATAAGGCTACCAAAGTTCCCAAAATCCCCAGCAAGTAAGGAATTTCCCTAACTCTGTCCTGATTAAAGATGTCTAAGTAAAATTAATGACAGTTCAAAACTGTCAGGAATGGAGATAGAGTGGTTCTGATGGCACATGCAAGACTATGTGATTTAAACTTTCTAAATAGACTGTCTTACACACTTGTCCTGGAGCACAGATACCACAAAAAAACTTATAGAGCTCCATCTAGGGCTGAATGAACCAGCACCCGACACTCATTGTCGTGGTTTGGTACAGAGCACTTCTATAGTCCTAGAGCATCCACAAGCACTGATCTCTCTCAAACAACTGGAAGATGCAAAATCACCTCTTTTTATAAGACTGACATAGCCTTTCTGCCAGATGTTGTCTTGTTCAGAACAGATTACTTCTTAGTGTGTCTTTAGCAAAGAGGCTTCAGTTGTGCATAATAGGTCTCATTATCTTTAAATTAGCCATTAGTGTCTTGAGTGATGAACAGATATAAATATTAAATACAATAAATATTACATGGAGGAGCCCATTTCTTGAGGCAGAATTCTTCTCCCTCTGTGAGTAGTTGCTGTATTGGGCTGGAAAAAAACTTCTGGAAGTAGTTTCAAGCACTAAAAGGATTTACATACAGTGTAAGAAAATGATAAACTAAATCTTTTAGAATGCTTGTGAAAAAAATTACACTGGCTGTCTGTGCTCTTAAGTAGTCTCTGCAAATATTTTTAAGAGTCCTTTAAAAATAAAATCCAAAAGAAAAAAATCATATTTTCTCTGGTTTGGAAAGTATTTGTAGTTTTCTTTCTTATGTGTGAGCAAAAGATCAATTTTTCAGGTAAGAGAAAATGTGATCTTTCAATAAGAATGTTGACAAGCAGTTGTATTTTTATCCAGGGCTCTATAATGCTATTTTGCTATGAAGAAATTAATAATATTTTAACTGTACTAGTCAACTGTTTTGTAAATGATCAAAAATAAAAATAATTTGGAGAAACTTGGAAGAACGAGTACTGTTTAATTGCCTTATTTACAGTATTTCTTTTGATAGATACTATCAAGACATGGCATTCAAAATTTAGTAACTATCCTGAGAAACTAAAATCCTGAGGTTATTAAAAAAAACCAAAAACAAACCAAAGGAACAAAAACCAAACCAACAAAAAAAACCCACCAACTCAGAATGAGTGAATTTGACAAATTCACCCTGAGGGTCAAGGGAAGACCTTTGGCAACATGAACAGTTAGTGGGTTTTTTCTTACTCAGTATTCACAAGTCTGTATTGCTTCTCTGAACAACAACACAAAACAAAACCAAAACAAACAGAAAAAAGCCCACAAAACCAAGCAAACAAACAAATGAAAAAAAGCCCTAAGGAGAGATTTGAAAACAGTTCAAAATAATGGCTATATGGCTGTGCAGATTTGGTAATGGATTTTTTTCCCAGTTTTAGTGGGCAGGTTGAGGAATCACTCAGAAATGTTTGAGAAGCAACCACTAGCTTTGAAAACCCTGAGCTTTAAACTCATCTTTCCTAAAGTCTCCAAATCCAGAGTGATCGGTGTAAGTCCATATCTGTACCTGAAATTTATTAAGTCCCTTGTTCTTTCATTTTTGCTGTCCTTTTGAGGATTCATTCAAGTGTCTGAAAGGTAGGTATACTTCATACTGTAATAAATCACTCGTTCTTGTGGCAATGTTGACCTTCCAAGCTGAAATACATTCAAAGAAACCTTGCAGCTCAGATATACTGGAGGTACTGCAAATTAATGCACTTTCTATATTACCTTAAAGCTCTATTTGCGACAAGTTATGTTTTTAGATGTGAGTCATTTCAGTAATTCTGAAAATCTTCTTTGCTAATACATTCAAGATTAATTTATTTCTGGGGTGGAGGGTAAACTCAAACCACACTCTGCCTAGTGCCAGTTCTGACAAAAAAATGTTTTCTTATTTAATGAAATTATTCTTTGTTGTTAGTTGTATAGTACTTCGTTTGGACACACATGTTTTTCATGTATAGAAGATCGTGTCTGTAGCAGAACTGTGTAAAGCTATCTACAGGACAGCATGAAAATCAGGATAATTTTTATTTCCCAAATGATCCTTGACGTTATACCCCTGAGTTTCAAAATCTTATGAAGTGAATGCTAAGCTTCTAGTGCAAGAAAATCTCCTCTAAAAATAGAGTAAGCACTGGATTGCAAGAGATAGATTCATGTTCTGCTTGGCTATAGTAACCACTGTAGATAAGACATTCCTGGGGAAAAGTGTGTCTGAATAGCAAGATATCCTTAAGGATTTGCAAATATTTTGTCATGACTAGAGAACCTTGCAGAAATGTATAATTAAGAAAAGGTGCAATTAAAGCATGTTTCTGAAAAAGAAGACTCTTGTAAGATCACATTTGTAATTTTCTTGTTCTTTTTTCAACAAATACAGCTACAGAGAATCATTGGGAAGGAAGATGATTTGAAAGCAGCTGGAGATGAAACAGTACTTCGGGTATGAAATAGAGATAAAGTTTTCTTTACAAAAACATTTTCATGTTTCCTGTGAACTTTGTTATTTTTTCAGAGTTTTTATATAAGTATATAAGCGCCAGTATTAGTGCTTTAATTAAATGAAAGGGAATGATTTTTCAACTGCTTTCTAACTGGGAAGAAAAATGTTTGTGATTTCTGAACTATCTGAGGAAATGTTTTCAGTCAGTGTATTTCATGACTGTGTAGTCACTTGGTTATTTAGTTTCCATGAGCCTCTGTTTCAAAGTAACTCTCTTCTATTTATGAAAAACTAAGAAAAACCTCTGTATTGCTGTATGAGAATAGAAGGCTTTTCAAATAAAAACTGATATCTTAAACTTACCCAAGTGCTGCTGTTGCAGGAATATCAGCTTATTCTGAGTTGTTTTGAAATGTGATTACTGAGGTGTCACTGAGGTGACAAAAGTAAGAATTACTTTAGTTAAGTCCACTTCCAGAAAGCTTGCCACTGATGGAGATAGTGCAGGGCATGCTACACTGCAGAATCGTGCTGCTATTGATTTTTTGCTGTTAGCACTTGGACATGTTTGTCAGGAATTTGAAGGCATGTGTTGTTTAAATATCTCAGATCACTCTGAATCCATCTACAGACAAATTGCCACACTTCAGGAACAAACAAAGAAGATCACATGGGAAACTGGGTTTTTTGGCCTGGAAGGCTGGTTGTCTAGTTGGCACATTTCGGGTTGGTTACGGTCCTTACTCAAGACGGAGTTCTTAGTTTTGATAATAGTTGTGGTTGTGCTAGTAATGTTACCATGTATTGTGTTGTGTTTGCGAAGGGCCCTGCAAAAGATGACGCAGGGAGTATTTCTCTCACAATTGCAGAAAGGGGGAATTGAAGGGGTTAATAGCAGGTCTGTTAGCTCCCAGGATGAAGATATCAACTGGGCAAACTTTCAAGTGTATCCTTGACAATAAGGAAGTCAGTACACAGCCCTAATGGAGAAAACAAAGGCAGACTGTAAAGTTGGTAGGCCTAGGATGTGGGAACTGCAATAAGGCCTTGAGCTTTGCCAAATGTCCATAGAACCTAGCCAATGAAAATGCTGTTGCTTGCTTACCTAAAATAAGGGTACTGCTTGCTGCTAGCAAGGGGTATAAAAAAGCAGATGAGAAAATAAAGACAGATGACATCTTTTCTGCACATAATTGACTCCTTGTATCTTTATCGGCCGTCATGACTCTACACTGACAAGATGGCGTAGATGCAGACCAGAAGAAACAATCTTAGAGTATGATCTTTCAACTGGGAAAGAAGTTACATTGTTTTGCAGACCTTTAGCAAATGGTAAATACATCTCTTCAATGAAAGGAACGGGAAAATTCCTGCTCACTTCTGTCTGTTTTCCCCTGAAGCCAGCCACCTGCAACCTCCCTTCTTCCCAGGGAGAGTCTTTGCCAGCTGCCATCTCTTCTTCATTCTATACTCAGCAGAGAGACAAGATATTCTGTAGCCTAGGTGAGACTGAGTGAGACTGAAAACAGAGAGGAAGTCCTGAGTATACTGAAAACACCTCTGAAGAGGCTGATGAACCACATTACATGCAATAGCACAAGGGGCAGTGCCTCAAATTGCATCGGGGGAGGTTTAGATTGGCTATTAGGAAAAAAATTTTCACTGAAAGGGTGATCAAGCATTGGAACAGGCTGTCCAGGGAAGCAGTGGAATCGCTGTCCCTGGAAGTGTTCAAAAATTGTGTGGCTGTGATGCTTAGAGTCATAATTTAGTAGTGGACTTGGCAGTGCTGGGCTAAAGGTTGGACTTGATCTTAGAGGTTTTTCCAATCTAAATTATTCCATGATTCTAAGGAGGGGGAGAATACAGATGGATTGTCTCCGTCTATTACTATAAGATGCTGCTTACATCAGCAGCACTGATGTAAGGAATTTATACAGGACTCTGCTTTGTAAACCTATCATACTTCAGCAGTTTCTTCAAAGAGTTGCACATGTTTACTTTTTCACCTGCCTGGGGAAAAAGCGAAAGTGGCAGTATTGCCAACACCTTTAATACCTATGAGGCATAAAGTGGCTTCTGGTGCACAAAAATTTTCCTCCCTTAATGTATATTCGAAGTTCAGTTAAAAATTGTTTGACTGACTAACAACCATCCCTTTTCTTGAATCTTTTCATCAGTCACCAGATTAAAATAGCTAGGATTAATAGGGTTGTCCACTCCTCAAAACTGATTTCAATTGAGACTTAACTGCCATGACAGTGAAAGAAAAAGGATCTTTATTCTGCATGAATGCACAGCTATAGTATAAAATTTCCAGAAAACTTTGATAGAGTTGGACAGATTAGTTATGAACACATAAGGTTATTGTAAGCTAATTGAATACCTGAGCCGGAACGTCTCTCTTTTGTTTTTGTCTTGCTTCAAATTTTGTCTTCAGAATTCTCCATTCAGAAAAATCTGAAGTTATTGCAAGCAGAAAGTATTATTTAATACAGTTTCTTAAAAGATTATCAATGGAATTATAGTACAAAAGAAGAATTAAATAGCTATGGAGACTACAGCTAACTTGAAATTCTTCTGATCTCTATAATTCTACTTGGCAAAATCCAGATTATTGCATTTCTTCTAATTTTTATTTTCTTTCCTATCTCAGTCTCCCATGAAAGAAGTTGATTATATTTGTAAGCAGTGAATATGACTATACAATGTAGTCAGTGGATATGTTTTTACCCTTTCTTTTTAATAGTTATGGCAGTCATAGTATTCCTTTTAAGCAAAGCAGATGAAGCATAAAAATATGGGGTTTAAGTTGACTGTGTCTTTTGAAAGCTGAGATACTGCAATGGAATGTTGGTGTTTGGGATAGTTCTTTATTTCCACAACACTTTCACAATTTGCATATGAGTCTGCTGGTTTTTCAGAGTAAATCCAGTCTCTGATACCAGATGGAAAAAGTCACCAACTTAGGAAAATACGGTTTAAATGGTAGTCTGCAATTTTATTTAACCAGTGGGTTTATCCGGGTGTGTTCCTCTTACAGTGTAAACAAAAGTCCCAGTCATTTATTAACTATATGGAGATATCATTTAATACTCATTGAGTTGCTGTATTAAGAAAAGAGAAAGCAGTTTTCTGTGCTCCCAGGGTGCTTGTATCTCTGCCTTTTTTACTGAAACTTTGACTTGCACGCCTAAAATTCAAATTTTCACCAGTAATGGCCCTTGAATGGGATTGCAGTGGCTTTGGCTATCCAGATATATCCTCCATTTCAATGGAGGGTTTTTCTTTTTCCAATATTGTAATTGATGCTGGAAGAAAAGCCAAAAGGTCTGCCTAGCCTTAACTGACCCCATCTTTTGGGAAGTTCCATGCTGAGTTTTGCAGAGCAAAACTCATAGCAGGGGTGCCCACACAGTGAAGGAGGCTTACAGGTGCAGGCAGGCTTACAAAACTGGAACCTGGTTCTTTCTAATTAGATTGGAGAAAATGGCAAAGAAGTCAACAGAGGCAGTGACCTCACCCACCTTCCCCACAGGCCAAAGGAAATGCTCCATCTGGCTTCCTAGCAGAACTGTTCTTCATATGAAACATCCAGCTGAACATGTATGTCACTGTGGTTCATAGAAGAGGAGAACCAAACTGCCTACCTGGAAGTGGTTTAGAATATAGCAGGAAAGTGCATGAACTAGAAGATTTTGGTGTATTTTGAAAAGGTGTTGCCCAGTGACCAGCACCTGTTGCTCTTTTGTTACTGCCCTGAGTTCCTTAAAAGGCTGCTCTAACAGTGTATGGTGCTTTAGTGTTCTGGTAGTGAAAACAGTGTTAATGGCTGCAGATATCTCCTTTATAGGCAGGGAATATTCTAGATCAGGGACTTTGCTCTCAGGCCCTTCAATTTAGATTAATGAGTTATCAAGTACTTTCAATACCTCCCATTTAATATACTTTATATAATGGGTAAACTTATAAGTTAATTTTAGCTATTGTTAGAAAAGGAATGACAATACAGAATGTTTTATATTTGTTCTTGAAATGAAATTAATGTTGGGAAATACATGTGCTGTCTCATTTCCAAGTGATTAAACATATGCTTCTGGATTTCATAATGAACACATTTTCATACAAAGTGTGAAAAGTGTGGTTGGGGAGTTTTTTAACATTTAATTAGTAACTCGGGACACAGCTATTAATCTCTTTTAAACAGAAAACCTTTGAACTAAAATTGAGTGTGACTATACATGGTATACTTTTAGACCCATATATGAATAATATCCTATTATTTGTGTATCAGTTGTTTTAACCTGTCTACTTCTCTTTTTTTTTTTTTTTCTTGTGGTTCTAGAAGAGGTAAATGAGATTAGTCATTCACACATTTATCACTGCTTACCTGATATGGACAAGGTTTTACACTTGGACCTTCAGACATTGCAGGATTTTGATGCATCTCCTCAGCCACAGGGATTGTGCAGGTCATCATAACTTGCCCATCTGCTCCCTAGAATCTCTAGTTAAAGTTTTCTGCCCAGACCTTCAAACTCTGCATAACTCTGTAGTACTCTGTAACAGGGGTGCAACACATCAAATTTTGCAAGACTCTAGTCCAAGACTAAAATTAATATCCCTTCCCAAAAGAGTCTGTCATTAATCTTGTAACCTCTCAGTTCAGCTGGAATGCACATTTTTTCTTGACCTATCTTCTCCAACATAAATATGTATGTTTTCTATCAGCAGTTTAACATTGAATTCTGTTGAAAAGCTTTTAGATAGTGTAAATGAAGGAGCACTGTGATGGTCCTGCATGCTTTAAAGAAAGCCCTCCAGACAGGTAAACTCCCTAAAGAATCAAGACATCTGACACCAAAGTATTAGGATACTAAAAAACTGCAGGGTCATTTTTTGCCTCATGGACAAGGAAATTATGTTATTTTTCCATATGAGCTGATGACATTATAACCTCAAGAGAGAAAAAGAAACATGCTTTCTGACATCTTTCTAGGTACCTATTCTACAAGTACATTGAATTTGGCTTAAACAATAAAAGCCTCTCCCACAAGAAATTCATCTGGAAGTCTGTCATGGTCACAGTAGCGTTGCTTTCTATTGCAAAAATGTGTAAGGCAAGACCACCCTTTTAGTCTCTGCTGTTTAACCTACTCTGGAGCACTTTAAATTATACAGACAAACCAGATAGCAGTATGGGCTCCTGATAGCCCAAGGAAGACACGTGGTTTGGCCTTGCACTAATTTGTCTTTGATTCAAAACAGTAAGAATCTGCTTATCATCTCTGAAGGCTACCTAATGCATTTGCTTGTAAAATTAGTTGGAATAAATTAGAAATGGTGCACTTAAACATGCTCAGTTGGCATTTTGGGGTAACAGAAACCTGTGATGGCAGCATGAACGTGGACTACCTGTGGATATGTTTGGATACCAGGGGGAGTTGGTCACAGTCCTCCTGAGTCAGTTGCAGCACTGAGAGCAAGGAGGTTTGCACATGCTGAGGATGGATGTGCTTGGTCTTCAAGGCCAGGTCCACATTGATTGAAATATTGTGCTTCAAAGCACACCTGCTGAGGGGGGTCCTTATTATGGAATCTCTGCTTCGGGGGGAAAGTGTGCCATGACAGAGAGGCATGGCCTGAATTCTTGTGAGGAACTGTCCCCAGCTGTGTGTAGGAGCTGCTTTCACAGGCTGCCAGCAGTGCACCCCTGGGGCAGCCTCAGGCTTTGCAGTGCAACAGTGGCATCCTCTGACTCCTTGACACAGTCAACCCGCTCACAACAAGACTAGTTTCAACCTGTTTCTATTTGTGGCATAAAGTATCTCTTACAGTATCTACTCCCAAATTAACTTTAGCCCCTTTGGCTGGAAACCATTTTTATTCTGCACCTCTTCACAAATGCAGAACTGTGGGTGACATGCTGAAACCTAAGGATGTCCATAAAGTTGCACATTCTTCATTACTAAAGGCAATAAGGGTACAGCAGAGAGATTCCATGGCATTAGTTGTCATTTAAAAACTACTCATCCCACCAATAATGGGAATTATGGATTTTGTTGAATGCTGGACATAAGCTGTTTATTGTTTAGAAACTGTTCCATGAGATTTCTCAGATGTTGTCTGTTATATCCTCTGTAGAAACAGTTGTGCACATTTTAGCCCTTCTGCATCAGACCTTGAATCCTACCTAATAAGAAAGTGTGTTGCAAAACATTAAAAAGCTTAAGTATAGATTTACATCATGATGAGAGTTGATTCATCATAAAATATGTTGTGTCATTCTGGGGCACACTTGAGACTGTCTGGACTTCACCAAAGAGGACTGCTTTTGGAGATCTGGTCTCCTGGTCCCACTAGTTTGCCTGTTTACAGTTCCTTTGACTGGCTGTAGCTGGTAGGATTAATTTCATAATGGATACATCTTTAAACCTTCTTCCCAGAACTGAGTAGTAGGATATATCCCAACATCTTGGAGACTCTCAAAATCACAGAAAGTTTGAATTCTCTTGAGCAGTGTATGAGGGTAGGCTGGGACAGAGGTCTGGTATGATAAACTGACTGAGCTAGCAGCTTAAAAACAAAGAGCATTTCATAGAAGTAGACTCAGAAAAATTTGCAAGGATTTAGTCTTACCTTTGGAAAGATTTGGGACATCACTAGCAGACAGAAACTAAGTTAATGTTCTCCTTGCCTGACCTCACTTTTCTGCCTGTTCTTCCATCTACTCACTCTCCTTTTAACTAAAAAAAAAATGCAATCCAAAAGATGTATTTTTACAATTTCTATTGAAACAAGACATTGCACAGCAAATACCATCTCCCAGGAAGCAAGCACGAGAACAAGAAACGAGTTGCAGATTTTAATCATGATGAATGCTTTCCGGTCATGCCTCAGGCAAATTCTGCAAGGAAAGGTGGTAAGAATCTAGAGACAGTAAGTCTATTAGCATTTCAGATGAGTTTTGAAAATCAGTTAGGTACATTATTCTGAAAATCCCATCTCCCTGTGTGATAAGTTTCTTCTCAGTGGCACTTGTTGGTACTTGCTGCAGTATCAGGTCCTAAACGTCAAAAGCTCAGTGGGGAGCTACAGGGTTAGGTAGATCTGTGCCCATGACTCAGTGTTTGCAGCATCAGGCCTCTTATGTTAACAGCCTGTGTAATGTAATAAGGAAATAACTGTTGTGTTATCTGATCTTGCTTAAAAAGAAATAATTGCATAATTCAGCAGTTCATGGTGCTTTTGAAAAGTGTAGGAGGCGTTAACATTACTCTAGGAAAATTAGCCTATGTTTGTAATATGTACACATGTGTTCATTAGTTCACAGACTTGTGTGGCATCAGATTGTGTGGTCTTTGGGATTCTTTGTCTGACCCTGGAACATGTCTGAGTTCCCCAGTTGAGATACATGTCCCTGCCCCATTCTGTGCTTTTATCAAGACGAAACTAAGAACATCTCGATTCTTTCTCCACTCTGTGCCTCAGCTTTCGGTAAAATGCACAGTTCAAAAGGGTTCTATGGTGCACCCTACCGGAGCTGAAGGTACCAGATACACCAGAATACAAACTTTCACTCAATTTAGATAGTGACTCAAAGCTACAACTTTGGTCTTCTTTGCAGCTCTAGGATTAGGTTACCATTTCATTCTCATTGCAGAGACATTCCAAGTGTAAGTTATTCTTTTACCTAAGCTCAGTAGGGTGAGGTGTTGGAAATATTAATAGAATTCTCATTATCTTCTAACAAAGATTTGTCATGTTGGTACTAATTTATACAGTTCAGCAGCAAAAGCTCCTAATGATTCTGTGAACAAAAAGGAATTGTGTACTAACATGTACTTTAATTTAATAGCATTAACGCTAGGAAAAGCAATTTTTTGAAATTTTACCCTTAAGCTGTAGTCTCTGTGGTCTCCTACTGCATTTTATGCTTTAAAGAGATGTACTGTTTTGTAGTTTTAAAATATATTCAACTCTCACTAACATAGTATTTGGACATCTGCCAATTTCACAATGGAATTTCAACTGATAAAGAGGGTAGCCAACAAGTAGTGCATATTTGTTATTAATTCAGGGATAGGCTTTGTCATCTTAGGTAAGATGAGGTAGGTATTGTTTGTATGTCTTCTAGCTTGTAACTAGAGAAATAGAAGAAAAAAACTTTCTGTCACAGACTAAATTTTTAAAAGCTTATTTTAAACCTAGTTTTTCAGTTTGTTTTCAATATGGCACTGATGGTAATATGGACTCATTAAATTGGAAGCATTAAATTGCATAATCATGAATTCAGTTTTTAAAATTACATCAGCAAATTTATTTCTTGCATTTTTAAGTCTCCTTTAAACACGTAAGCAGAACGCACATTAGAATCTGACTGCATGAGGGACATGTGGATTCTTCTCTCTTTCTTCTTAGGAAACTTTGCATTTTGCTATAAATAGTTTGGGTTTGAATTTCAAATAAGCATACATGAATGTTTGACTTTTGACTTTCAAAAAAGCATATGCCAATGTTTATGCATCAGTCTTCACAGTAATCTGAAGTGTTTAAACTTCAGAAGGATGGATCTTGCAGGTATTTAAATATTCTTTGCCTGCAATTAAATTATAAAAGTTTGCATGTGGCTTGAAGAGGTTTTTTTCTGGGTTCACTCATACATAACTCATGTCACTGGCATTTGGTGAATTGTAGCTTGCAGTAGAAATGAGGAATGCTTTAACTATGAAATAACTGTGTCACATATGCAGTAAGCATGAAATGCAGTGGACTAATGGGACTTGTTATTGATGACGCTGAAAGCTAAATAACCATTAGTATTAAATCTTATGAATAGACTCTTGTCTTTCATCTTACCTCTTCAAGCAGATAAAAGACACAGAGGCTATTTAGATGTCATAAGAATAGTTTGCTGAAATCCCTACGGACTTACAAAAAAAAATCTCTCGTGTTGCTTAGTGTTTTGTTGTGTTCAAAGAAATGCCAGTATGCTAGTGCTGAAAGAAGAATTATGTGTGGGTTTAGGCTTGTTAAAGATGCTGTTGAGTTGAAACAATGTGCACCCCTTCTCTGCAAAAATTTCTTCTTTGGGTTTTAAAAATACATAGAAAAATCTCTAACATTGAAAATTTTGAAGAAGCCTTGTAAGACCATATTATAATACAGCATTGTCAATGTTTGTATTTTCCTAGATTCATTTATAAGACTATTGTGTATGTTTTTAAATGGCTGTAACATATTAGAAATATATAACTAAAATTTTTTTACAGATATTAATCTTCTATTCACCTAAGAATAAAGATTTTTAAAGATTTAACTTGCAACCTTCTCCATTTTAATAATAAAATACACTGACAGTGGTTGTAATTTGTCCTTATCTTTCATACAGAATATTTAGAAACGGAACTTATAATACACTGTTAGCAGTTGATGTGGAAGTGGTGTTCAGCTCTGAGATCTTGTGTGATAGCTTTGGGAACAGTAATTAAATTGCAAGTATCTCTTGTGAAATTCTGGTTCAAATAAATATTTCTAAATTTGTGGTGAGTATATATTAATCATGCAGTGCATAACAATCACGCTGGTGTTTTTTTTTATAGGAAACAGAACTGGAAGACTGTGGTGTTAGTACTATGCTGCTGGTACACTTCTTTGGAAAGGAAGGAAAGCAAAAACTTCGCTATTCTGAGTTTTTCAGGTATTTTTTCAGCTGGACAAGCCTAACAGGAACCAATCTTGTTCCTATCCCCTCTGCTTTGTACCAACACTGGCATTAATCTAATGTTACACTGAGCTGATTCAGAAAATTAAGCAACGAAGTAGAGATTATTCATGATTTTGCATGATTGCATTTCCCATTTAGCTCCTAGAGTCTGCTCTCTAAAGGAGCTGAGCACCATAACTCCAGAGCAGCAATGGGCCTGGAGGCTGTGAGGGTCAAGACTCCCATTCTTGGCAGTTCTATGGTGACATACCTTAAAACAATGTGATTCATGAGTATTTTTCTTGACCAAATCACCAAAAAAGTGACTTCTAATCAAATAAAAAATATTTTCTGAGCTGAGATACCCCCTTCCCTATTACAACTATCATGGTAAGCTGTAGGCAACTTATCTACTTGCTTCAAATTCCAGCTGCTGTTGAAGCTTTACCTGTGCCTTTTCCTTCACCCTTTGAACTACTTTTGCAATGGGACTATGCAGATACCTGTTTGAATCTTGACACACGTCTCCTAGCATGACATCAAGAGATTATCTACATCAGTATTACCTTTTCTACAAAAATAATCAGCCCTTTACAGACTGCAAAAATAAAGTAGAATAATGTGGTTTACTTCAGTTTATATTCAGAAATGGAGAATGTGTGTCAACCCTCTTAAAAATGAGCATTGTTGCAATCAGTAGACTAAAAAGTGTTCGGCTCCAGTGGCTCTGGTACATACCAGTCTTCAAATAAACAGTCTTTCTCTTTTGAAGACCTCAGCTCAATAGGAATCTAAGTGAGTAAAATAAGTTTAAGATGTCTCCAGCTCCCTTTCCTATAAATACCATAGATCCTCTCAATGAAACAAAAGGCAGAGAGCACCAGTAAAAGGTTGTGTTTGCATATACAGTGTAAACTGAAAAGCCTCAGGTTTTAGATAAAATCCTACATTGACCCAATGAGGCATGACATTGATGAAACTATGTACCTAGTACATTCAGAATGCATAGGTTAAAGACCTTTGCCCGCCACACAGATAGAGGCCTGTAATCAAAATCAAACTCCCACATCTTGCTCTTAAAATTTGTGGGATAAGTGTAAGGTTTAATGCAGGTAATTTTTCAACAGTGGCAGTTATGTTTCGTAGAGCTGGAATGTGCCTCTTTATCACTGCATAGACACTCCATCTCAGTTGCAACATGACAGTGAAGTTTGTTTAACACGAAGAAAGGTGAATAAAAGGATTGCTGTCTTTTTAACCTCTGTGAAGATATCACCTTTCACATTATTTTATTTGCAAGTAAATCAAGCACATCATTTCTGGCTTCCTATTGTTCAGGGAAAATGTGATTTCTATCTGATGGCCTCTCATAACACTTTACCTTATGCGAGAAGCTATTGTTGGCTGTTTGATCAAAGTGCCACGCTGTTTTTACAAGAGATGACTGATGAGCTGTACAGACATAGATCATTGTCAAAAGCAGAAAATAATGATGGTAAATGCTTTTATCATTTTCCAAGTTCTTGCCTAGAAAGCTTTTCCATTGATCAGTGTAGTACCTAGTAGAAAGTAGAGGTGATTAGGTTTGATTAGGACACACTAAAACTTGTCACATTAGGTAAATACACAGATATTGCTGTGCTGCAGAGTCCTTGAAACTTTAAAAAAAAAAATCAGGAATGCTCTCATTGTGAAATTTTACCATACTTACATGGCAATTCTGAAAGCTGAGACTAGTGTTCTCATCTCATTACTTACATATATTTTCCTCATGCTTCCTCCTTTTCAGTTTGGCTGGCATTAAAAAATCCTTTTGTAAGTGTGCAGCCATCTGTATCTACATGTACACCAGTGTTGTCCAACCCTTTTAGCCCACAGTCCAAACATTTAAAAACTGTCAGACAGCCACAGTCAATATACCAAGGCAATTAATTTGTCCTGTTCTCCTTTCTTTGCATTCAAATGGCACAAAGAAAATGGAAACTGTCTACATCTCTTCAGGCAAGGTGAGACTGATATAAGCCAGCTCTTGTGCCTCCCTTCCTACTGCCCTGAGCACAGGAGGCACACTGAGTGTAGGGAGGGAAAATGGCTTAATCATCTATCTCCAGCTGCTGTGTGGTTCTTGGGATATCATATGTTTTTGATACACACAAGAGTTTTTTATACCAAGTGTAAAGAATCAGACCATGAAATAGAATATCAGATCACTTTTCAACCTTTCTTGGGCTGCTGAGAGCGTGGAAGTAAAGAAACAATCTTGTTATAGTTATTTTGTGGCACTAGTAAAGCTCTTTTTCATGACTCTCCAGAACATAGTCAAAACAGCAAGATGCTCCTCTTCATTCTCTGCTGAGCAGCATTGGTGGGATACCCATATTGTTCTGCAGTTGGAACTGCTTAGAAGCAGTGGAAGCAATCCAGGATGTACATTATCCTATATCTTTATTCTCCTGTATCAGTTTAAGAAAATATAGAGGAATTTGCAGCAAGCCTAAAATCATGTAACAAAGAAAGGTAGATTTAATACAAGAGGCTTTAATCAGGTGAAACTTTATTCTCAGAAGATCTGAACAAGTTTCTGTTTCAGATTACCACCACTCAGTTTTACACCTCAACAATAATGTCATCTTCTAATACCAGGACCTGTCTTAGAGAATGTCAGATTTCAAACATGAAGCCAAAGTTCCCCAGATTTCCAGGCTTTTTATTCTTTTGTATGGATTTCTCCCCGTTTTTTGATACAGAAATAATTTTTGGTCTTTTCCTTACAAAAAAAAAAATTTCAATTGTGCTTTAATTTTCAGCTATATTGTATGTACTATTTTTTATTCTGAGTAGAAAACTATTTAGTATTCTAGATATAGCAAATATTTCTTCCTGACAGACACTATTTTTCCCCTGAAAAAAAGTCCTTTACTGATCTTATTTAAGTATGTTTAATCCCAAATAAAAGAGGAGACACTATTTCACTCCCTAAACAGTTTAAAACTGCTGTGATTTTTTTCTGTAATCTGTCCCCAAGCAAGCTTAAATCTCTCACAGTCTTCTTGAAGGTAAAAACTAGTGCAGAAGGTGTGGAAAGGATATTCAAAAAACTCTCTGATAGTTGTGTTTTTTCCTGGGATGTCTTACAAAAAAGTACTTCCTGGTGTAGTTAAATACTGGGCATCTTTTAATCATATAAGGAAAATTAACATTTCAAATCCAGTTTATGGCATTTTCTTACCTGATTTGTTGCTTCCAAACTTTTCATTGGTTAATAGAATTTTGCACCAGAAATATTGTTTAATCGCGGTCCCTTTTTTATTTCTGCTTTAGCTTGAAGGTCACAAATTGTATAACTATGCACACAAATCATGCCTTTTCCCTACCTACCCTGTTTCTTTCCTTCAGTATTTTGAATTCCTTGGTACATTTCATTTGAAACCTTTCATTTGAGAAAGCGGAATGATCCAGGCTGAACCCCACTGCTAGTGCTGACATTTTTGGGGGGCTGTTCTGTGTGTGTGTGCCAATGCGTAGATGCAGGATCTGTTTCAGGTAGCATCATCAGCTGGCAGTGCTTTAGCTGTGATTGTAGCTTGTACATTTTCAGTGTTTTTCATCTGGGGATTTGGAATTGCTTTGCAGAAATAAGAGTATGATTGCTTCCTTCCTTGTCTCTGTACCTACATTTCTATCTATGTTTGTGCATATATAGACAGAGCCCTAATGCACTTAAAGATTACATCTAGTGCAACCAAGATCGGGCAGTGAGGAGGTGGAGACAGCAACAAAATCTGGCTTTGTGATATTCCTATCATAACTCAATCTGAATATTTCCCAAATACTTAGTAAAGAGGTTGAGAAGTATATTTCTTCCTTGCCTATATACCTAGCAAAAGAATAGCTTGATTAGTTTCTACACAATGGTTATAAATGAAAGTGAGGGGTTTGGTTTGGTTTAGAAATACTTAGGATAGTAAATCCAAGAGGGGTTTGTCTGTAATTCTGAAAATTGTGAGACTGATTAACTATCTTAACACTTGCAGAACTGAATTTACAAGTATACATCTAAATGTTCTCTAAAGGTTAATGTCAAGCCTTTATGATATTTTCTATATTGAGGTTTGAAAGTCAGATTGCAAAAAGGCAACTCGCAGCTGGTTTGCAACAGTCTTTTGGTGCAGAGAGGGTTACCAATTCTTCAAAAGGACTTCAGTGTCCAAAGAAGAGCCAAAGCAGAGTATAAATGCTGGGGTGGTATATCCACCACTATCTTTGTTGTTAAGTTTCCTTCCTACAAATCAGTGCGACAAAAACTGGTCAGATCTGTACTAGAGCATTAAAGCTCTGCATAGACAGTTCAAGTCAAGAGATGGAAACATTTCCTTTAGTGTGTCATTCTACTATTTTGTGTTCCGTAAAGAATACAATGCTAGCACTTCTCTGGCTGGAGGGGGAATAGCTGCATTCCTGAGGTCTCCCTGCTTTTATTACATTTTCACTTCTATTTGTGGTGCTTTAACACCATTAAAGCTGAGTTGCCAAAAAGTCTTGAAAGACTCCCTCTTTCTATAGTAGAGCACATTACAAAATGAGGGATAAGTCCTGATAAGGTTTTTGGATGCTGTTGTAGCATGATAAGGAATTTGGCCATTGGCCTTCAATGTGGGTGTTTGAGAGAGTGTGCATAAAACGGGTTATCTTAAAGAAAGTACTGTCTGTTCTCAGCCTTTTCCCCATCTTATAAATTTATGGTTTGCCTTTCCTTTTTATTTGGAAACTGAGGGTTTGCTTTTATTTTCAACCAACATAAGAGTATTCCCAGTGTAATTATTTTTTAATTGTAGAGCAGATCTACAATCAGAATCCTGTTCCTGTAGTTGAATTCTGACTCCCTTCAAAGTTCCCAGTCAAGTTCCCACTGACTTTGGGAGAACAGGAATTTCATTCCTATGGGTTTTTTTCCTAATATCTGGACAAATTTTTGAGCATTTTCCAGCTGAAACTCATAGCAGCACTGTGATCCAGAAGATAACAAAAGCAAGTATCCCTAGTGGTGTCTTGACATTTATGTATCGAGTTTTACTTCCTAACCAGAAAGTTATTTTTAATAACTTATAATAACTTTCACTTGAAAAAAAACTCATTAGGATTTTTAACTCTCACATCTGGGAATAAGAATGACCTAGAATGCTGATGCGATTATTCACAGTATTTTAATTTTTTTAATATGGGGAACTATCACATAAACTTAAAATTGCACATTTCAGCTGCTACTCCGAGTAGCGTTTGATACAGCAGAAAATCTTCCCACTCTGGCTTGCCAGGAGCAAGTCTGCAGGTTGAAATGAACTTCAGTTAGAAGAGGGTGAAGAACCAAGAGCACATGAAAAATGCCACAGCCAAAACCTTCACTTTCTGCTCTGGCTTTGCTGCCCCTTTCAGCTGGCTAATGTGTGCAGCTTGGTGGGCCACCTGCTACTTCCTTATCTTGTAGAAGTGATTGATCTTTCAGCTCTCCTGCCTTTATTGGGTCTGGCTAGAGGGCAGGTCGCCAAGGCTTTTCTACTTAAGGAAATGCAATATTCAGAAAAGGTGGAAGAATATGTTTCTTTGTAATCACCTATGGCTACTGACCGGTAAAGCAAATGACTGAGAGTTAGCTCCCCAAGATAAATAGCTCAAGACTCAAGACCTTAAGTCTGTTGCAAAATATATCTACCTTTCATAGATTAAAAGCCAAGAAAATAAAACATAGTGTCTTGTTTCCCTGTATCCAAATTTTAGGCATATTTCTGTAAGTGACCTCATTTTCAGCAGTTCTCTTCCTCCAAACCAGACATTACATGGCTTAGAAACTACAGTCAAAGATACTGTTCAGTACAGTGACTTCCAGCTAAGTACAAGCCACACATCCCAGATACCACCTATTCCTTACCTGTGATGGCCACTCTCAAAATGCGGCCAAGTGGCCCTAGTCAGTGTCTGCTGGACTGACTCCATGCCTGGTCCACATGCCAGGTCCATGCTGTTCTCTCCCCCTGCACCTCAGCCTCCCTTCCCAGGACCTGGGGGGACTGTTGCAAGCTGTGGGTGCAGCAGGGCCACTTGTGCCAACCCATGCAGCCAGGCTGGTCTCCCCAACACATGCTGACTGCAGTGCTGGCCAGAGACAGTGTTCTCATGAGTTACGAAGAGAGCAGCTGGGTTTGAAAAGGGAAGAGTGCATGTGCAGCTCTACCTATTAGAAGAAAAAATACAAGAGAGAGCTTATGCCACAACAGCAGTCTTCAGCTAAGCCCTTATAGACTTCACAGAGCTTCGAGCTACTAATTGTCCAAGTGATCTCATTAAAGAACTAAAGATAGCTGTGTGAACTAAAATGCCATAATTTCAAGGGAAAGAATTCAAACCCAGTGAGGCCCTGCAAACTGATGAGCAAATGAGCCTCTGCTGATATTGGCTACATAGACGCTTAACTGTCCTCTTCTCCAAATAATTTCTTTGTCCCAATATAGGAGTATTTCATTACCTCCTGTCAATAATGTCTGCAACTCAATAAAGCAGGGTTCTTTCAAAATACTAAAAGTATTCTGGCAGGCACCACTATTTTTAGCCTTTATTTAAAAACCATCGCTTGTTTTTTGGTTGCCCCATTTCTGACGTGGAAACTATCAAATGGATCACACAGTATTGTCTTTTACTTTTTCAAAATTAATATTAACCAGAATAAATTAATGGGAATTAATGAGAATAATTAATGGCCATGCAAACCAAACTGGGGAAACTCAAAGCTCTGACTCTCCTTACAGTTCCAGTTCTGTACCTGCAGGTTGTTACTTGCTTCTTGCAATACTTTTTCTTTTCTTCCTAAATGAATGGGTGTCTCCTAAAAACCTTGATGTTCACCCTTTCCTTTTTCAGCCAGTTCTCTTCTTACCTTCCTGCAACATCATCTTCTGTGCTCTTCTGAACTCTGTACATGTGAATTATAATCTTCTCTAATCCATCCTCTAGTGAGTGCAAAATTAATTTGCCAAACCTTTGTATGCAGTTATAATCTTTGAGGCTTTCAGTCATCTTCTCCTGCAGTGATGATTTCAAGTTTCCTCTTTTCTTTCACCTTTGTGGTTACTAGGGCCTCATCTTTCTAGGCACCTTCCAACCTTGTCATTCCTCTCCTATTAATATGAAATCTCATAAATTATGTGTCAGGCCTTTAGTTACCATGTCTCTTTTCATCCATTCATTATGCTGCTGCCTTACCAATTATTTTATCTCCTTACCAACGCGTTTTCAAACATTAGTAAAAACTAGATGGCCGGTGTTATATCGGCAGGTTCCCCTGGCAGCAGCCACCTGTGCGGGCCGAGAGCGTGCCCTGCTGGTGCCGCTGTGGAAATGCAGCCCTGGGAATTAATCCACAATCGCCGGTAAAATCAAAGTGGTGATGTTTAAAACAACGATATTGGTGCGTCTCTAGTTCAGAGTTACTGTCTACTGCATTTAGTAGCCGAGGTAGTAGTAGTGATACAGTGATGTGCATATCAACTGCTGGATAATATCTGTTCACACTTAGGTTCATGGAAAATCTGCAAACAGAAGTCCAAGAAATGGAATTCATAAAGTTTTCAAAGGGTTTGAGCGTCATGAGAAAAGAAGACTTTGCGGCATGGTTGCTGTACTTCACTGATGAGGAAAACAATGAAATTTACTGGCAGAACGTGAAAGACAGAATCGAGGCAGGAGAGGTTGGTACCCAAAGCTTGCTTTGCTTTGCTTCCTTGTTTGTATGTACATGTTTACATTTGAATATGAGTATCTAATAAGGTAACTAGTTACCAAAAGAGTTATTGCAGCCCTTGAATTTTATGCAAATAGGAACTGATAATTTGCCGGCTGAGAAATGCAAGTACTGACTATGAGTAGGCAATCGCACCTAAACACTAACTCCCACCTGATTTAATGAAATAGAATTATTGGGATTTGAATGTATTATTCATTATATATCACCTGAATTCTGTGATACTCTAGAATATCAGCTTGGAAGAATTCAAGACTTTCTGCAAGTTTACAAATAACCTGGAAGACTTTTCCATTGCCATGCAGATGTTTACTGTAGCCAATCGTCCTGTGAAACGGGGTAAGTGCTGTACACCTTTGGTTTGGGGTTTTTTTAAAGAAAAAATGTGGTTTTGTTATGGAATTAATAGTTGGGGGGGCTTATGTGAAAAATGTGAGAGAGATATGAGAGGCAGCAAGAGAATTACATATTCTTGAGAGAGAGGTGTTTGGATGGAATTAGAACCAAAAAAGGCCAAAACGGGGGGATTTACAATTTCTGACTTTCATCACTAGTTAGTCCAGCCTTCAGGAAGAGTTTCATTTCTGCGGCCTGTCTGGGTGGCTGTTCTAGTGCTTAACCAATCTCATCGTGGAGATTTTTCTCTTCTGTGTCAAACCCTTGCTGCAACTTACAATGATTGTGTCTTACCTCTGCACACCTTTGAGAAAATGGGGCACTATCTACTCTATAACCCATTTTAGGCAGTTGAAGGCTGGAGCAAGATTCCCCCCTTACACTTCTGGTCTTCCCAGCTCCCTCAGCTTCTCCCATCATGTGCTTCTGTTCCCAGCTGAATTCATGGCCCTCCTCAGTCTGGTTTAACAACATTTTTCTTCTGTGGGGGGAGAGAGATTTTATTTGCACAAGGCATATGAAGAGTGGAAAGAGGATGAATTAATGGTGAAATAATAGTCATCAGTGAGATGCAAGAGTTTAACTCACTTCTCTGTTAAGTATCCCATTTTTAAGTGCCAAAGGATAATGAGGCCATCAGCTGGTGTTAACTCTGGTAATTTTTCCCTGTAAAAACTCATTCCTGACCAACAGGCAGTTATGACTCTGTTTATGCACTGAACCACACTGTGATCAAAAGCAGTCAGCTGCTGAGGTAACTCACAGATGTTCCATGTCTACATGTCTAATCCTTTCCTGAAACTCACTAACTTCTTTGTCTTGCTGTTTACATATGTGTACTTGTGTGTATTCGCACACATATTAATATTGATCTAAAAATAAGACAGTCTTTTAGTCCTTCTTTTTTATTCTAGACTTCTTTTCCTTCTAAGTTCACAACTCATCTTTTCTCCCTGTTAAGGTGGCCCTTCTTGGTTTGAAGATTATTATGCTCCACTGTTGTAGAAGATCTTTCTCCTTTTTTCATTTTTTGTTATATTCAAAAAAAAGTACATTGCTATGTCTGGATTTAAATTTAGCATCAAGAAATGAAACAGTTAACATCTTTTGAAAGACAAAATTAAGACTGCTATAATCATCCCATATGTCATGTCCTTTTCAAATTGTGGTATATCCTCTTGCAAAAGGATTTTCAATTAAATTTTATTTAAACCAACTGTAAATTCTACATTTATTACATTTAAATTCTACATTTATTACATTAGGAATTGTTGAAAGAGACAAAGATTAGAGCTAAGTCAGGAATGCTACTTCCTTTAGTAAGCTTCAGAACTAAACATATTTATATCACTACCTATAAAAAGCACTTGTTTCTGAAAGCAGAACCATGTTAATACTATATTTATGACTTCATGGGACAACTTGCTGTAATAATCTACAATACTGATATACTTTAATAACCTCCAGTCCCTTCTTGAAATTCACACTTCCATGATGCCTTCAAAAATGCAGCCAATTCATATGTTGGGATTGTGCTTACTATAATAAACAACAATCATTTCAGTCTTACAATCTGCTGTTTTACAGCAACCCCACATTTCCTCATCTTCCTTGAGTCAAAACTCCAAATTCTGTATAGCAAAAGTGGGGATAGTAGATTATATCTGTAGGGCACATGGCAGTGTAGAGAGAAGGCAAGAAAGCTGAAGACAAGAGTAGATCTTCAGAGAGGTGTGACGGCTTTTTCTGCCACAAATCCCAATAAACTCTTCAACTGTCATTTAAGAGAAGGTAACCTAATTCTTTAAAAACCAGAGCTGCAGGTACATAAAGCCATGTGCTGTAAGAAGCATGTAAGACATGGTGGTCTGTGTTTCTACAGAGTTGCTGAGATTTTTGGTTGAGGTGGAGCATACCATAAAATACTGTTCTCTGAGGAGAAGAGTTTTCTTGCAGAATGAATTGGCATGAAACTGGTTTGAGATAAAATGGTAGGGTTTTTAATGAGAGCATAGTGAGGCAAACACTTATCATCCCAATGTGCAGGTAGCAGCCAAAAGTATGTAAGTTTTTAGCATGCAGCTATCTCTAGAAAAAATTATCACTCTTACTGTCATTTGAGAAGTAGTCCATTTCAAAAATTTGTCATAAGATTAATAAAGGTAGTATTACAAAAGATGAAGCAAGCTCAAGAACGCATGAACTGAGACCTCCTAATAGTTTAGTAGTTCACACATCCCAAATTGTCCACTTAGGATACCCATGAGACATTGCAAATTGTACAGAATCCTGCTATTTATGTGCTTTCCATTTTCTTTACAAGTTCACAGTCACCTATGATGTAATATTATGTCTTTACTAGCTGAGTTCAAGAGAGCAGTGAAGGTGGCAACGGGACAGGAACTCTCAGATAATGTTCTGGATACCATCTTCAAGATTTTTGATCTAGATGGAGATGACTGCCTCAGCCACAGCGAGTTTCTTGGAGTCCTGAGGAACCGAATTCATCGAGGTTTGAGGGTAACAAGCTGACATAATTGTTTTTAAATACCACAGACAATTACTACAACTATCTTGTAAATGCTTGTAGAAACAGAAGTAGAGTTAATGAATAGAAAAAAAAAGTATATTTTAAACTGGATATTCCTTACTGCATATGAGTCTAGGTGGAGTGCTGCCACCAAGAACTTGTTATTACACATATGAACTACAAAAGGAGCAGCACAGCATTACATATTGTATTTACATAATCTGGGAATGGGAGTCTTTTTTGTGTAAATGCTAAACACACTTTAACTTTATCAACAGGTACCGCAGCAGCAAGGCATTCAAGGTTACTGGAAGTGTGTGAAAAGAGAAAGCATTAAAGGCGCCAAAGAGCTGTGGAAGCAAACTGGGAAAAGTCCTTTTTAAAGCAGTCCATTGTTCTTTTGTTATAAGTGTTGTTATTTAGGGGAGTTTGTCCTGTTTACTTAATAACTGAATCAAAAATACTCTTTTTTTAACCATAGTTAAAGTTTAATTAACCCAGACTCTAAAGCAATAATTTTATCATCCAGTTCCAGTGCAATCAGTTTAGTTTACAGAAATATTATCACTTTTGACCTCCATACAGAAGCACTCTTGTTCTAGGGAATAATGTCATTTACTGCTCTGTGGAGTCTGACCCTGCACTGTAGAGCACAGAAGACACAGGATTTAATAGTGGCCCCAGGCCCCCAGCAGTGTCATCTCCTGTTGAAGGAGTGGACATCATCTCAGTTAGCCACTAGCACAGCAGTTCTCCTTCTCTGGCAAGGGCAGAGGTCCAAAAGGCAAAATCACTAGCACAATACATTTGAATTCAAGTTATCCTGTATCAAAAAGCAAACTTCACATGGTTCATTCTCTCATTATTGTTGATCTGCTCATGTGCAGGTTCCTGGTGCCTGATTCCACCAGATCCTGTGTGGATGTGTGGTTTGTCTACCTTCATGATGATTAATCATGATGATTAAACTGGAAATACAAGACTGTTGATGCAGGCTTTAAAAGTTGCATGTTGATCAATGAATGTGCATCGACTCTCTCAGGCCTCTTCAACAAATACTATAAATGACAAGCAAAAATCCTCATTCTGTCATAAACAGTGGTAGCTACAATTTGACTCATAACTATTTTGCTTTAATTATATTGTGGAAGAAGAATGTGTAACTAATAGTTGCTTTATCTTACTAAAGGTTGTGACAGGGAATGCTGCAGTATCTCGGGAATTCAAGGTTATAATAAACAAGTGTTGGGGGGATAATCAGTCCAATGAAAAAGTAAATACAAGTGTTTATTACTCCAAATGCAAAGTTAGACCTAAGATCTTAAATAGTAAAACAAGGAACAAATCAAAACTAACATTTAGCAATTACAGATGAACATTTTTTAGCTGTAATGTAATGTGCACAGGTGTGCATGTTACGTGTTTTGTTTTTTCTACAATCTCAGGGGCCGATAGTCCCAGGTCCAAATCACTCTTCCTGGTTGGCTACTGTGTATAGGAGATAGACTTATCTACAAAGGTTCTTCCTCTTTCCCCCTCTCAGTTGTCTGACTTGTCTTGGCTGGGATGAGAGCTTAACCCTTCAAGACAGGTTTGTGATAACAGGGATAATAGATTCAAAAAGTAGACTAGGGAAATGTCTCAAGAAAAACAAACAAGAAATCTCACCAGTCAGTGAGGAAGTATCCATTCCTTTTTTGCATATGTTGTTCTTAAAGTTGTAAATAAGCTCAACAGGAGGTGGTTTGTTGTCATTTCTTTGGGTTTTGGTGGGGTGAGTCTTGAAAAGAGGGGAAACTTCCATTATAGATAAGACATCAGAGCAGCTTTCACTCAGAGGAGGGACAGGAGAGGATGCACTGGGAAGCCATAAAGGTCCCACCTAAGGTGTACTGAGATTACAGAGAATGTGTTTGGTGTGTTGGTAGCTGTCAGGCAGCTTTGTGCTGAGGAGAAGCCCTACTGCCTGAGCCTTGGTATGGTGGTTTCCTAAGGAACAGAGCAAGAAGCCAGCAAAGCACCTCTTCCGTCCATGGGCTCAGCTTGGAGCTTTAATTTAAATAGTGTTAAAGGAAAAAAGCTTGTATTCCTGTCATCTTTGGACATGGACCCAGAACAAGAGCACACCTGTGGGGGAATACTGAGACTGGCTAGACGATCAGGCACCAGTAACGACCAAGGATCCCTTTTCCCCCAGGAAACAATCCAAATGAAGTAAACAATTTGGAAACAATCCAAATGCTACTGCTACGCATCAGCCTCCTCCTCTCAAACTGAACTCATGCAGTGCTCTGTGGGCAGCAGGATATCAGATGGCTGGTTTACCTTGTGTGTTCGGAAGTTGCTTGTTGCTGCTGGTGATGGGAGCTAAGACTAAGAGGTAGCTAATGGGAGCAAAGGTGGGGCAGGGGCACTGGCACCACGGCACCACAGCCAGCTGTGCATCACCAAATAATCAAAAATATGACATAATTGAGAAAGAACTTCACAGCAGTGTGTGTGTGTGTGTTCACCCAAAGTGTGCTTTGTGCCAGCTCTGACTTTAATGCAAGGCTACCTTTTATTTGTTGCTGTTAATATTTTGGCAAATCGTTATTACTTTGGAATGGAGATTATTCTTTAATATTTTAGTCTGTGTGAAGTTAATAGGTTTATGATGTTTGTTATTCCTTTTGTGGTTTCCTTCGTTTACTAATTACTTGCTGCATACAAGCTGTTTGGTTTTCTTTTGGAAAAATCAACTCATTTAGCTTTAGTGTATCTAGAAGTTTAATTCCTCAGTGCTTGTTTGTATCTAGGTTTGTGCAATGAGCAGTATCTGCTTTCAGCAGTTACTAAAAATGGGATTTCAAGTTTTATTTTTTAGCAAAAGCTTTGGTGTAAAGTTCAGAGGAAAAAGAAAAGAGATATGCTTGTTTTTTAAATTAATTTCATGTCTGTAGTTAAAAAAAAGAAATTAAAAGATTGATTAGGAAGTAAAATAAAGTTATGAATCATTTTCAGAAGTTACCCAGAAGGTGCATCCAGGAAGGAACTTCTTTGAAGGCCAGGGAGGACTTGTCCATCAGGCTTGAAGAAGCCTGTGTTTAATTTATAGTTTATTGTTATTTGTCATAACTAAAATGCTTTATTAAACAGTCTTAAAGGAATTTCTCATTTTTAATATCTTTAATTGAAAGAGCTGTTTGTGTAAGTGTTTAGATAAACATTGTCTTTTAAAGAATGCATCATAGTTTTAGTGTTCAGTGTTTTAGTTCCTTTTAGTCACTGTATGGTATTTGCAACCTGAGTGTCAGCATTACTCAACACAATTTTGTTAAAAGTTTATGCCAGCTGCCAATCCATTAAATATATCAACTATGACTCTTTTAAAATTAGAAACTCATCCTCTGAACAGAAATATATAGAAAAACTAAATAAAATGGATTTTTCTAAAAAAATTACCACATGTGGAATAAAAATTAATACATTGCACATTGCAGAAGTCTCAAAAATTGATTTAATGTATTTCAAAAGGAGACACAAGGGCGACTGCAGTCATTCACAGCATATAACTCTTTTATAGAATTTTAGTTGTTGTATCCCCATAACAATATTTTATACGTTTCAGTTTGTTTGAAGATACTTGTTTAAGAACCATTTATTCTTCATTTCCAAAGGAAGCAAAGGCAAAAATGCAGTGTGATATACTAGAACTAACAGAAACTTATTGGTTGTTTCTAGAAATTAATTCTGGTGACTTCATTTGTACAAGCCTCTTTCTAAAAGCAAAATTCCCTCTGGATTCAAACCAAGTTGGCAGGTTTTAACAAAATATGCAACAATTAGGAGTACATATTCTGCACAGAAGAACTGAAAAAGAAAAGCTTTATCACAGTGTTATACATCAAAAGCAAATCTCTCAATTACTCCATCTCCTTTGGTGTATTGTCGTGTTGCAGAGTTCAGATGGGTCACCACTGATCATGCCTGGAAACACCCTGATCTGAACTCAGATATTATCAGGATCTGTTAGCTTGTCAGTTACCCAAACGTTATCCAAAGGACGAACAATATGTTCATTCTTAATTTCAAGCTTTTGGTGGAGAATATGTAAGGTCTTTATCATTTTAGGGATTATAAATATTCTGCATCTGGACTTCCAGGTGTCTCAGAGCTCATGGAGTTTTCGGTGTAGATACCAGACCATGTCTTGGCTCTGAAAAGTTTACAGATTACGCTTCGGTTACCTACAAAGCAGAGACAAGACAGTGAGATAAACAAAGCTAGACCATGGATTGTGGTTTCATGTCCAGTGTGTATAATGAAAAAGGATCATTGTCCAATAAAGGACTAGAATGGTAACAACCCTGTTACTTAGAGGAAGTATTATAAATTTCAGGTATATTGACCATACTTTGACTAAAACATAGAAATGGATTAATAAATGTACATCAAAATTTAAAAATACGGTTTTCTTCTCATGCAAGAGTTCACACAGGAGGGTGCAAGCATGTCTCATGCCTTCAGTTTTAATGTTTCGTATAAAACAGTCACAACTGGGTCAGGAAACTTCTCCAATGCAGAAAAAAATCTTAAGTCATTCTAAACAGAAAGCACATGTCCAAATGATGCTGTGGTCAATATTTGTGAAATCCAAGATGACAAAACAACAGCTCCCATAGTGGACCTGGTCACAAGGGAAGCATGAAGATAAATGTGGTGGATGTAGACACACTATTAGGCCACCAGAAACTCCTACAGCAACTGAAGATGTCACCCAAGAAGAAGTAGAAGGCCCTTTGCAGGACAGGAAACCTGAGAGGCTTGACCATGCACAAAACTAATCAGCAAACATGCACGTGTCTCTTCACTCTCCTGCTTTTTGAAGGTTTCCTGTTGGCTTTGTTGATTAAACAATTCCTAGTTGGTTCAATAATTTAAAAAATTGCGCAACATATGCGAAGGCAGATTTTCCATTAGGCTGGTGGTATTGGCTTAGTTAACAGTGTTTTCAGTTCATTAACTGCTGGAGTACCCTAGCACAGAGCTCTGCTCACTGTCCTCGGGAGCCAAGCTGCTGCTCCTGCATGCCAGCATTCCCCTGGAGCCTGCTCAACAGTGCGCCCACCTGCATGCTTTTAGAACACCTCATGCCCTGAAAAGCAGAAAGCCATGTTTGTCCCCACCCGTGTACCCAATGTGAATTTAGGTTGGAAATTAGGGAAAATTGCTTCACATAAAGGGTTGTCAAATTCTGAAACAGGTTGCCCAGGGAACCTGGAAGTGGTTGAGTCCCCATCCCTGGAGGTAGTGAAAAGACATGTAGATGTCTTTTCAGTGGCACCTTAGGGACATGGTTTAGTGCTGGATGTTGTGGTGCTGGGTTGGACTTGATGATCTTAGAGGTCTTTTCCAACCTAAACAATTCTAGGATTCTCTCCTGCCTCGAAGCGTGACCTGCCTCTCCGTGCTGATCAGGTGGTGAAAGTAACGTGGAAGGCAATGGGCTGTGGGAGGATGGACATGGCACCTTGCAGAATGCTGGTTATGATGGGCATTATGTTGGCCACGTTTCAGACACACGGGTTTGTAACACTGGGAGGAGGGATATTCCATGGGGGTTCTTCTCATGTGATTTCAAACACAAGCTAGCTGGCTCTGCTCTGAAACATCCTCTGGAGGGCCTGGCTGTTCTCCATGACTGCAAAGGGCACACAAAAGATGAACCTCACTGGACTAAACATGTACTTTGTGAATGCCACCTTTCTTCATTGTTTTTAAGGGCCCCCAGATACAAGTACTTGCATTTGGCCACTTTTTGTTAAATTGATGTGCTATTTTATGTGAAGGGTGAAAACTCTTAGAGAGGAGCTGTTTTAAAACTGTTGTGAATTTGGACCTAAAGAAGTAGATTCTGAAATCAGAACCATCCAATGAGCAATTTCCTGGAGAAAGGATGTACTACAGAGGTGTTGCACCACAACACTGTATGTCTCAGGTCCACTGCTTTAGAGGAAATTTGTCAATTTTAATATTACCCTGGTAATGGAACAACTGGTAGCTCTAAATCACCCCCAAGAAAACCAATTGGTTTAATTTAACACTTGCCAATAAAGTGTTTTAAAATTCTCTTTTTTTTCCAGATACAGATTTTTTTTTATTATTATTTGGCATCTAACTGTGTTTTAATCTACTTTGAAACTGATACTACTGGAATGAGCAAATATTACTGAAAACATTGGGTACATCTCTTAAATAATGCACAGAAGGCAATTCCTAGAGCAACAGCAGATGAGTCACAGGGTAGATGATTACATTTGCTATTGAAAAGAAAGGATAACAAAATGTGATGTGTTGCCACTAATCTTTAGAAAAGGAGACTAATTAAATGATAGGTCCTAAACTTAAAAGAAACAAAGCTAGTAAAAGAAACAAAATGCTATTAGACTAAAGGAAAAATTTAGGAAACATGAATATCACTGAACAAAAGTAAACTAGGAAAGCAAGGAATAAATCAATATGGCTGAAATAAAATTTTTCAAAATGCTGTTTGACCAAAAATGCATCTTCACGATTTATAAATGTGACGTAACACAAACAAGGGCAATTAGTGACTTGCAGTTGGTGTGTACAAGATTACATGAGCTTTACTGGAATGTGAAGAGCAAATACTTACACAGTCTCAGTTGGTTTTATGTCTACATCAGAAACATGAAGCCTCCAAAAAATTGACTTGTCTCATATTACAAGAAGTAGAATTCCGAATGAGACAAATGATCATTTTGCATCAGTGTCCATCTAAGAGGCTGTTGCAATGCTTCTGCCTGGGGATTGCATGATTTTGGAATCCAAGATGAGCTACTTTGAGAGGAAAAAAATACAAAAGCAAAACGGAGATGAAATTGTTGTAGAATATAAGGTGTAAATAGTAAAGAGAGAAATTCTGAACAACTGGAGTGTTTGCAGTGTCTTGCTCTAGGACCAATAAACATCTGGAAGACTGTGCAATAGACCCTAATTGGTGCTGAGGCTGCAAAGGGAAATATTTCACTTCTCTTGTGGATTTTTTTCCTGTAGCTAAAGCAGGTGGGCAGCCAGAAATGGAGGTGTGATGTGAAAATGGACAGGGGACATTTTTTTTCGCTATTTGATAGTCATGGGATCCAATGTGATTGTGGTGAGCAGCCATTCCCATATGGCATTCTCAGTTGCTGTTCAGCTTCCCAAAATTTGCTCCAAATGTCATCATTTGTCCCTCCGCACATCTGAGGCAGCAGGGTTTGCACAAGCTGCACTGCAGCCATTTGAAGCCAGACAGGCCCTTGGTGATTTCTAGCAGAGCTTCCTTCATCCTGCTTGGCTTCTATCCAAGGAGCTGTTTACTTCTTAAGAGGTCCTTGTAGAGTTGTCCCAGGTGGCTTTCAGAAGTGGAAGATATTAGTTCCTGACAGCTGTGCCAAGGGGCTCCTCGTGCAGCATAACTCCTCAACGGAGGGTGGTGCAGGGGGGGGGGGGGGACTTATCTGGGGTAAATAACCCTCTCTGTCACCTACAACCTTGATGCTGTCCTTGTTTAATTTCAGTTTTCCACTTCAGTTTCTGTTCATTACGGAAGCACAAGCCCCGGCTCGGCCCCTCCTGCAGCCGCCAGATGGCGCCAGAGCGCCGCGGGAGCGGCGGCGGAGTCGGGGCGGCGGTCTCGGCACTGCACCCCCTGCTCCGGGAGGGAATGGGGATTTTGGTCATGGCACGAGCCGTTCCGACCCCGGGATCCCACCGATAGCAATGCCAGAGTGAGGCTAAAGATTTCAGGCGTTGGAAACGCCCGCGCTCGAGAAGCTGAGCCCCGCAAGGCAGCGCTGGTGGTGGCGGTGCCCGCCGAGGTCGCGGCGTGCCCGCGGCTGTCAGGCGCTCAACGCCGTTCAGAAAACAGGCAATAAAACAAATAGCAGTAAGTTATTTATAAATAAATATCATTTTGAGGCACACGGCAAGCTGTCTGAGCTCTGTACGTGCTCGGTGAGCGGGGAGAGGCAGCAGCCCGGCAGCGCCCAGGCACGACTGCGCGGACTCGTCCTCGCCTTCGTGCCCGACACCGACCCGGCCGCCCGGCCAGGACCGCGGAAAAGAGCAAAAGACCAGCTTTTATGGCTGGGGAGGATCCCGCCCCGAAGCGGCCGGGCCGGTGCGAACACCCCTCCTGTGAGAAGGGGGGGGCGGGAGGTGGCGGGAGCCCGAAGTGCATCGGGAAGTGTGGCGAACAGGTCGAAGAGGGTGATCCTGTCCCTCTACTCGGCCCGAGTGAGGCCACGTCTGGAGTGCTGTGTCCAGTTCTGGGCTCCTCAGTACAAGACAAGTGGCTACTGGAGAGGATCCAGCGGAGGACCACACGGATGATTAAGGGACTGGAGTATCCGTCTTATCAGGAGAGACTACCGGGAGCTGGGCCTGTTTAGTCTAGAGAAAAGACTTAGAGGGGATCTCATTAATGCAGATCAATATCTCAAAGGCAAGTGCCAAGAGGATGATGCCAGACCCTTCTTGGTGATGCCCAGAACGAAGAGCAATGGCCATAAACTAAAACACAAAAAGTTTCACCTCAACATGAGCAAGAACTTCTTTACATTAAGAGTGGTAGAGCACTGGAACAGGCTGCTTAGGGAGGGCGTGGAGTCTCCGTCTCTGGAGACATTCAAAACCCACCGGGATCCACTCCTGTGTCACCTGCTCCAGCTGACCCTGCCTTGGCAGTGGGATTCGACTGGATGATCTCCACAGGCCCCTTCCAACCCTAACGACTGTGTGCTCCTGTGAGACGTTCCGGCGGCCCCGGGAAAGAGGCG
>NW_021940208.1:13995784-14094295 GCF_001715985.3 Manacus vitellinus | reverse complement strand
GGGGGAGAGAAGGAGGCCCAGGCGGGGAGTCCGGGGCGCTTCCTCTGGGGACAGGGACCTCTCGAAGGCTTCAGCCCTTCGTGTCTCCCCAGGAGGGGTTTCCCCTCTCTGCTTTTTGTTGTTCATCCCTCTTGCTGATATATCAAATAACTCCTTATGGGTGTATAGGAGTCTTCCCTCCCTCCTCTTCTCCCCTTTAATTAAGATGCCCAGTGTCATTGAAGCCTAATGAAGCTGGAAACATTCAACTTAAGCGGGCTGGGGAGAGGATTTAGGGCTTATGGGGTTTTGTCAGGCCGTGTCCAGGCTTTCTGGACGAGGACTTGTCCTTATATAAATCTGACTTGCAGCCCGTGTCGGTCAGGGTGATGTTTACCCTTTACTGCCTTCGGGAGGAAACTTCAGATCGGGAGGATGTTGGCTTTCTCTGGGCAGCGTAAATGGAGTGGAACTGCGATGTGCGGTATTCATCAGACTTGGTAAAACTTGGAAGCAGCATAGGAAAACTAAGGAACGCGTTATTGAGCGTTTGGCATGTTTGAGTAAGGAAGCTGAAATGAAAAAAAACAAACCTCAAAATAAGAACTATTTTAAGCTACATATAGGTATGCCTAGTATCTGTACGTCCTTGTACTTGCTATTTGTGTAGACTATGTGCTTTGTTATCCCTGGCTAGAAACAAAAGATTTGCAAATACTTTATATCTGGGTAAACTTATAGGGACATCAATTAGAAGTAATCAGTTACTTTTCTTTTTCTTCAAGGAGTGTTTTTAATAACTTTTCTGAACGCTGATGTTATTTCACAGCCTTTTGTGTTTAGAGATGTGGACTGGAACATGAACCACAGGCAAAAAGTTAGTTGGACTTTAAATAGTAGAGATATAGTTGTAAAATAATGCTTATTTTATGTAATGCTTATTTTATATTATAATGCTGTGAAATGTTGACATGAGAGAGTTGTTAATATGTGTGTATATTCAAAAATCGTGCTTAAAACTATAAGCACTTGGAACCAAGTTTAAGACAATCTTCAATACTGAAGGTATAGGTTGTTATCACAGTAGTCCTGAAAGGGGCTCACATTTTACAGGTTTTCTCTACCCGTTATAGTCTGATCAGCATGACAAAAGGCAGATTAGGGCTATTAATTTCTTCTCTTAAGCAAAGAACAAAAACCAAGATATTAAGAGACTTGCCTAGGGGTGCACAGGTGGTCTCTGGCTGAACTGGGAGCAGAACCTCAAGCTCCTGAAGTCCCAGCTTTGTGTTTCGATCACAGAGTGGGGCAGGACTGAGTGCTGGTGAATGATTTCTCCTTCGGAAGCAGAGAGAAGCTGCAAAGAGCCCTTCTGAGTTCGTTAGAATGTCACTTGTGTGAAAATTATTGAAAGGGTTGGCTCCTGTTCATGCAAGAACTTTTGCATCTATAAATCTGGTGCTTTTTGCTCACGAATCGGCTTTATTAACGTCTGCACATACAGACTATTAAAAAAAGATGTCATTTAATAAGAAAATGACCTAATGGCTTCTGTTACCGTCACTGAATTTTACAGTTGGTTCGTGTTTTTGTGAGGTCTTTTTGGTGTGATGGGTTTTTTCCTTTGTGTGCTTTTCCACTGCAGTTGAGTTCAAAGTAGCATAAAGAGGATTTATAGTGGAATACAGGATTTTCTGTTTCTCTTGGCAGGGATGCTTACTTTCTCCCAGTGCTCTTTATGTTCTATTTGTTCTGAGAACTACTGCGCTACATACTATGAAGAAGAGCAAGGATGTGCCTTCAGCACACAGCTGATGAATGAGGTGATACTGGTCTCTGCAGATGGTCACATAGGGCGGGTGCAAAAACAGGGCTTGTGGCTTTGGTAAAAGGCTGATGAGTGCCTGGTGAAGGAAAGTTTTAGAAAAAAGAAGACACAATAGAAAGTTTCAAGTAAATACTAAGAGTAAAAGAAAAATGGAACCCCACAGACACCAGTAGTTTTTCAAAAATTATACTTAAAGATCAGATAAATGTTAAGATGTGAAGCTAACAAGGAAATGGGAAGAGAGAAAGCCTTTATTTCCTCAACTGTTTCTTCTTCCTGCTTTTTTTTTTCCTCCTTGTAGTCCTTGCTCGTTTATTAAAGGTTAAGCATATATAGTCAGTTAGTAAATCAAGTGGGAAGCCAAACTTACTGTAGTATCATAAAATATTACTAATAAAGTAGAAAATGGTAAAGTTGGGCCTGTTGCTTTCATCACATCACCCTTTCCCTTTCAGTTTTGCTTCTCTGTGCTGCTTGCCCCATCCTCTTCTGCTGGAGCAAGACATATTGCTCAATGTCTTACTTTTGGTGTCTGATGGACTCAGTCTTACTCTGTAATTCACTGCCAATAGGTATTTACTTTGTTAGGTCTCTTCTATAACCCTAAATTATGTTACTTACATACCAGCTGTGAACACTGAGAAGAATTGGTATGGATAAGATGAAAGGAGACTCATGAGCTCGTCTTTTGTTTTCCTCCCTTGGAAACTGCCAGCGTCATTATCTCTCTCTGAAGCTGTTGAACACTGGCTTATTTAGACCACTGTTGCTGTGTAGTTGTGATCCATCAGGTAAATTAGCTATTAAGCTAATTGGAAAGGTGAAAACAGCCAAATGTGTGTAAGCAAATGTGTGAATGTCAGCAGAGTGTAGAAGTTCTGTGAACATGTGTAACTGAAGGAACTGCAAAAGACTTAAGGCAGCATGTCATTCAGAGGCTTAGGTGCTTTGAAGTAGAAAAACATGAACACTTTCGTATTAGATTATTTCTTCTTTTCATGCATAACTTGCCCAGAGCTCTGTTTGCAAGAAAGCACACCTAGCAATACATAAAGGATGTTGTAAAATAGCTTTTTGTTAGTTTAAAACTATTTCATATGTTCTTTCTTGTCATCAAAACATGTTTTGCTTGTAACATCGCTTTTGTGAACAATGGCTATACTGTGCTGTTGTTGAATTGGACTGATTGTGTCTGCTTACCACATCCCTCAGATGCCCAGAGAGAGTGGAGCGCTGCTCTTGTGGTGCATTTTCACTTATGGCTGACTTGTATTTTGTTTTTGTAGGTGATGGGCTCTAATAGGGGCTGGCTGGAGGGGGGTCAGAAGACACTGTTTTGTCACGCGTAGTCAGAGTTGGTGGGTGAAGCCAGCCAGTTTCTTACCCTTTTGCTAAAACATTAGCAGACTTTGGTAGTGCATTCTGCACTGAGAAAAAGAAAAGTTAACTTTGGCTGAATTGTATGCAGATCTTAACTAAAGTGTATTGGCTGGTTTTATTTAAAAAAACGTTAATAACTAAAAATCTTGTTCAGGTTAGGTTTTTACTGAAAAACACAGTCCTGACTTCTCCTGGGGCAAGAGTTTTAAGGACAATGACTTGGTTTACCTATTTGCTAGGCTTGAGAATGTATGACTCTTTTCATGCATCATACTCTGCTAAGTATGGAAAAATGGGATTTTCAAAGCTATAGGAGTAACTAGTTGTGTATTCTTTTCATTGCATCTAGTTGCAGAAGGGTTTGTTTTTTTTTCTTAATAAAAGGTAATGTCTAGTGCATCTAAAATCCTGGCAAACAAAGCAGTTTGTAATTTAGAATGCATAACTTCGTGTTAATAGTTCAAATTATACTCCTTGCTGTTCCAGGAGACTGCAATAGCTCTTGTCAGTAGGGAGATAGCTCTGATTTCCCCAAAGCACAATCCATATGAGAAGCACATGGTGATCTGTTGTAATGCTTCCATCTGAGGATTCTGTTGCATAAACAGAGAGAAGGTAACTCCATCTGCCTCCTCCAGAAGAAATCTTTACTGAGGATGCTAATGCAATATCTCCCAAGCAATGGCAAGGTGATACTAACAGCAGTGTCAGTAACTTCTGATTTCAAAGTACAGAAAACGCTGAAGTATCAGCACTGAAGGACAACATTTGCATGTTAAGCATGTAAAAAGCATTCCCGTAGGAAAAGAGGGTTACCTTTGCAAGAAAAGGAAAGCAGATTAAACAGGTTAGATCATTAGTTACATTTAACAATGTTTATGTGCCTCTCAGGAATTTAAAAATACAGACGTTGAACCACTCTGAGTACAGTTAGTTGTGTTGTAATGTCTCAATGTAAGCATGCATATTATCATCTTAAATGAGATCCTTTTCTCTAACTATATATAAGTAGAATTCCTGTTGAGGTGCTCAGACTGGATAAAAATTATTGGAAAACTAAGTGCTCAGCTTGAGTAGAAAGATTATTTTCTTATATGGTACTTTGCACTGTATTGATCATTCTAGTTTATAGGAACAGGTGGGCACGTGCCTTTTGTATGGCATGAAACCTGCTCTCTTGCCAGTCCTCTAATGAAAAAATTGTTCCAAGTGCAACAGAACTAGTCAGCCTTGTTTCTTGAGGAGTTGTCTTGTGTCAGCTCTTTCATCTGCCATCAGGACTCCATCCCTTTTTTTCCTCTCAGCCTTCTGTCTGCGGTGCCCGCCCCAGCCCTCTGTTGTCAGTTTTCCCCTGCATCTGCTAAACCGTTCTTGACAGCTCTGCAGTAGTTGGCATCTTTTTCTGATCCCTAGTTACCATTTGGTTAAAAAGAAGTGTGATGCAGTGGCCAGTTTGGTGTTGCTTGGCTTGCCCAGGGGACGAGGCAGAGAATGAGCCATCTGAGCTCAGAGCAGCTGTTTGCTAACAGGGAGTGTGAGCTTGTCTCTTCTACCCATCCAACAGCTTTGATGAAACTTACTGGCATGTACTTAGTGTGAGACCTCCACTGAGCCTCAACACTTGTCTGAAACTGGTCCATGGGCAGGATGACTTTGGAGTAGGGGAGAGAAGGGACTTGGGAGAGCAAGGAGTTGAGTAAGTGTCTGAGCTGAAGCAGGAAGGCTTCCTGTGGTTTTACTTTCTTGTAGCTGTGATCACTCATTGCTGCAGCGCTTTCTGATTGCCTTTTAGGTGTGGATTATAAAGCTTTTCTTCTTGCTTTCAAAGGGCTCAGATAGCATGAGTATTTAAGATTATGGAAAATAGGTTCTCTCAAATTTTTCTCTGGTAACAACAGTAGGAGGTTTGTGTATACCTTGAGTTACAGCAGTGATCTAAAAGTAACTTTCATTTTTAATCAGGGGCTTTACGTTACTTGGTCACTTCTGAGTCTCTGTTTTCCTACCAGATGCTGTGGATAAAAGGACCAGAATTTCAAGTGTATGCTTTCAGTAGACATTACTTTGAGGTCATTGACCCTCTTCATACTCTGAACTTCAGGCTCTGTCTGTCAAAATTTCAATAATTAAAATTTTGTTCTCTAGTGACTCATATTTTTATGAGTTAATGTAGACATGCTTTTCATAACAGAATAATTTTCAGTGTTAAAAGATGGATATCTGAGCTGAGTTCCTGTACACCTGCGACAGATGAAACACTTGGATGGCACTGTACCTACTTTTGGAACTCGAGACTGCCTGTGATGGAAAATGGGAGTAGGATAGATTCTAACTGTCTGTCTAAAATTGTGCCTATAAATGTTGGGGGTTCATGTCATTCATTTTTCATCCGTTCAATAGATCAGTGTTTGTTCGACAGTTTCCTACAACTGTAAGAGTCTGTGCTGGTTTAACATGTACTTTGCTTACAAGTGTTATAAACTATAGGTTCCTGAAACAGCTTTTATGGAGTTTTCAATTCAGTTGTTAACTCCTTCTCAGCTGGTGCATAATCTTCCTGTAGCAGGACGAGTATTCGTTTTTCTCTCATTAGTATATTTGAAATTTAATAGAAACATTTGAGAAGTAAGCACAGACCACTTCTTTGGTATAAGCTGAATCTTCACCAAGGTGTGAATCATGTCTAAAAGGGATAATCAGAATGTAACAAATATGTTTGTTCTTTTAGCCACTTCCCCAATATTACCTCCTTCTGCTGTCACTAAATTGTTTTCTGTGGGATGTGCTTAACTTTTCCTGTTCTGGGTCACAGATTTTTCACCCTCTTCTGCTCCCCCCCCTCACCCCAATCCTCAGTGGAGTGCCTCTTACCTAACCTTTGACTGTCTTCTCTTATCTGTGCTAAAAATCAAGTTCCTCCTGCAGCATTTCAGGCTTCTGCTTTTCCTTTTTTTCCAAAAGACCAAATGGCTCATCCATTCCTTATTCACATTCCCTTTTGGCTATTAAAATTGTCTTACAAGATTGGCGAAGAGAACTGGATCACAAGAGCAGCAGCTTTGCCTCTGCAGTTTCTGCAGCAGTCTCTCTGATGCTATATATGGTGCAGCATTGTCTCAAATGTGAAGCACAGAAGCATTTTAATCATATGATTTGCAGAGAGATCAAGTGAGGGTTTTAATGCAGCAAGGGTTTTTTGTTTGTGGTATTTCACTTGTGCATCTTGATGTGTGTTTGTTTGCAGAGTGGGTGATTTTTATGTATCTGTTGTGAAGCGCTAAGCATGGAAAGCTGACTTGTTTTGGTTGGTTTTTTTTTTTTTTTAAGCCTTTTGCAATGAAAAAAATTTAGAGGTGGAAGTAATAATTCGTCTGGAATTAGGCAAGCTGCCACTGCAGAGAGAATGAAATAAAATATAGATTAAATCTAATCTTGAGAGGAACAGACTTTGTGTTTGAATAGACCTAAACAGATAGTTATTGTATAAGCTGGTTTGCAGTTGTCTGTGGTAGACTTAAAACTTAAGTGCCTCAGCTACTGCCTTGTCATAGAGTGAATGCAGAGAACCTATTATTGTACCATTTCTGTTGACAACTAGTCATTGCTTTTAGCTTTGTCAAGTTTGGATTAAAAAAAAAAACAGAGAAGTGTATGATTATACCTAGGCTTTCACCTCTTTGGTTTTTGACATGCAGATTTACCCAAAGGTTGCAAAGGAGCCCAAAACTTGTAGCAAAATTTGGTTTCTCTTATGTTTTCAAAAGCCCTATGTAACTAACATTCAGGTTAGTTTTTTACAGTATCTGAAAAAGGTTGCAAGTTATGAATAGGATTTTTGTGGGAATGTTGTGTGTATGTATATTTTTATCTGTTTAGTCTGCTGCTCCTTAAGTTTAGTGTTGGGGAGGGGGCTTAAATAATTGTATTTTTTTTAAAAGCTTGAGTTCAGCATAATAATTGCATGCAGAGATGTTACTTGCTGTGTTTCATGGTGGCTACCTGCTGGCCACACAGTTCCTGATACAGGCCAGGATGCCACTGGCCTTCTTGGCCACCTGGGCACACTGCTGGCTCATGTTCAGCTTCCTATCAATCAGAGCAAGAGCAATAAAATACTAAATATTTATTAGGATTTACATGTCCGGTACGTTGAAGGCAGGAGGTCCCCATCACTCAACTTTCCCACAACTAATATACGTGTTTATAAATGACGTGTTTTTTCGAAACAACTTCCTTAAAGGGCTGTGTTCAAAATCTTGACTTATTAATATCATGATGGGAGTTTGTGTAAATTACATTACTGGCTGCTCTGTTGTTAATGTGTTGCTGGCTGAAAATTAGCTCTTATCCTAGGTATGTTCCATATTTAATCTCAAGTGACAAATACCAATCAAACCTGACCAATGTTACTAAATTAAAACTTAATTTGGGGTATCTAGTGCATGAGAGCTTACTGGGCAGTTTGGTTTCTTCCATTACTCAATGAACTTGGTGACACCAAAATCCTTCTCTGAGAAAACAGAGTGCCTAATATTTTATAAGGAGATTTACAAGGAGATTTTCATCCACAGAGTTTTGCGAGATTTTATTCCAGTATTTGAGGAAACACTTGTTGCAAGCCAGACCAGTAAGTAAGTAAGGAGGCAAATGATTTTGGAAAAGTCTGAAGCCAAACATGAAGAAGGATGCCTGGTGAACAAAGCAGGTCCCTATCATGGGATGAGGGTCCACGTCTGCAGGTCACAGCAGCTGTGTCTGGTGTGTGTTGGGGGTTTGTTTGGTTTGGTTTTTTACTTTAAATATACTGACAGTTTCTAATATCACCTGCAGAACATCAGATCCTGTGCAGGGTGTGTACAACAACTCTACCCAACATAATGATTAGCAGTCTGTCAACACCAGCTGATTATCCTGTTTGTCACTCCTGTCTCTCGCAAGTGTCCTAGTAGTATCAACTACGGAACCACTGGAGTTATTCCTAACACAGAAAGCACTTTCACATATGCAGATACTTGAGTGTAGTGTTACTATGAGCTTGATCTGGCTGGCCTGAGTATAAATACGCCTCCTTAAAATGTAATTAATTAGTGGTGTGGACATAAGCTAGCTCCACTCACATGCTTCTGAGCTTCCATGCCTTTCTGCCGATTCTGTTTTTTCCTGTTCCCCAATGTGCCAGAGAGAGCACAACTCACTGACTGGTGCAAGTAAGAGCTCTCTTTGTCTTTTGAGAAGAAACCAGGCTTTCTTGTGGCTGTGTCTGATAGCTTAAAGGCAATATTGGAAGCAATTTATGCACAGCACTTCCAAGCTACTGAGCAATAAAGCTGTTACTGTTACAATAAAGCAGAATTTTTGGTAAAGAATTGAATGAAGAAAGTTCAGTAATTGGAGTAAGCAGCTGAGGAAAAGTGTGTAGAAGTAACACTAGGGTTTAAAATCCATCAAAATGCAAATAGAATGAGCAGTGGCAATAGTGATTAAATAGATGAAGAAAATCAAGTTACATTAGAGGGTTTTTGAGCAATTATGGTAAATTGAAAGTGAATAGTGCTTCCCGGGGAATAGTGTTTTCAGGGACAAACCTGGTACATTGCTGAAGATAAATGCTAACTTCACTTGCAGAAAAAGCCTTTAGTTGTTTGGGCTGATAGATCTCTTAGCACATTATAGTTGGTGCGGACACAAGTGTGAGACTGTGAGGTTAAGACCTGGCAACACTTCCTCCTGTGTGTTAACCAACTGTAACTTTTGATTTTGAAGTCATTTAAGACGTGCAGGCACTCTTGCTGAGAAGACCATTGGGAGACTTTTGGTATAACTTCCAAGAATATTTTGAAGATGCAGAGACAAGGAGACATCTTAGGATTTTGTGAGTTCCAGAAGTTAGCTGCCTTTGTAGCTGTGTTTTTGAACTGTGGAAGTGGTAGCATAGAATTTACTGTTCCCAGAATATATGGCAGAAATCTTTTCAGTTGTCATAGCTAAATTCATTGCTAAATGTAACTCAGTACCCAAGGAGTATCTTGCCTTGATTATGCTAATTTCTGCTGTAGCCTGTTTGTATTTATGCACATACTCTTTGCATTAAGACTGAAAAGACCTTGGCTAAATCAAAAGCCCCTTTATTATTGTGGTAAGAGAATGTTTTCTGGGCGGCAAGCCTCTGGCTCCTCTAAATTACTTGTTATAGTGAAAGAATTGTGTTAATATTGTTTTAACCATGCAACAAATTATAACGATGGCTGGTAACAAATAACAGAAAAGTTCTGCAGCGCAGCTTGAACTGCCTTATTGGAAATATGAATTCATTTTACCTGTCCCTGTGATAATGCTTCTCTGAATCCTGTAGCAATGGGTATGGCCATCGTGGACATGGAAAATTTGGTGGTCATAAAACACAGAGCATCCCCCTTTGCACCAAGGTGTCTCTTTCCCAGCTGCATTTTCTTCCTGCTTTCTCCCCACGTGTCACACACACACATTACCTGCAGTGCCTTTGAAGGCATCATCTTGTGATCACTTGAAGTCTCAAGGTAGCTCACTGGAGTGCTCTTGCTATGCATAGTGTGTGTGAGGAGTTTAGGCTTCAGCTCATGTGCTTGAGGAAACAGCTGCACTGCTTTAGGGCATCAACAGCCTTGACAGGGCTTCTTTTCCCTCTCATGACTGACTGTACATGACCCAGGACAGCGAGAGGCCATTCACTGCCATTAACCCTTTTTCACCGCAGTTCCCTGCTGTTTGTGGTCATGCAAACTTGCCTTCATTGGCAGTTCAGTCCTGTCCTGAAGCGTCTGGGAAGTGCTCACTTTTGTTATGTTTGTCTGACATAGGGGAGCGGGTAGGTGGTTGAGACAGGTAACTGCATACATCCCTGCAGCAAGAGTTGTCCACCACAGGTCGTACCTCTGAGACAAGCACTGTGTTAGACCTGGGGAATGGTGCCCCTTTGCTGCAGTTCAGCCCCAGGCAGTGCTGAGGCACACGATGTGGCAGTGCTTGACTCCTCATACCAACACAATAAGAAGGCCTGTGGAGCCTCATCTCCTGCATTGCCGTTCTATAAGATGTTGCTTTCTGAATCACCTGGCAGTGCACTGGGAGCGGGGATACCTGTGTCCTATTCCTGGATTTCTGGAGTTTAAAAAAAAAGTATCAGTCTAGCACCACATGAAGATAAAAGAATTCTAGGCTTGTACGGCTCAAATTTCTGCAGAAGACGTTCATTCCGGCTGGTGGTGGTTGCGTGTGCAGTTCCTGGGCCCCCATAGCCTTTCAGCAGGGACCTGGCAGCATCTTCTTCCTGCGTTGGCTTTTGGCTACATGATGCTGTCAACTCAGTCATCTTGAGTCATTTGTCTAAAAACAACTCCCTGCTGCTTAGGGAGGAAAGCACCTTGTGGGTGCCTGCCAGTTGGGAAATAAGAAATAGCTCAGTGTGGAAAGGTCACAGAGTTAAGGCTTTTAGAGAACAGTGGAGAAGTGGTAAGGTCTTCATGCTCTGACACTGCCCTGTAACAGAAACCAAATGAGTATTTTCTCAAGGAAATTCACTCATTGTCTGTCCCACTTGTGTCAGTAAGTACTGTTTCTACCATCTTCTTGTGGGTGATTAAGGTCTGCATTTGCAAATGGGAATTATGTATCCATAAATCTAAGTTATACTTCCAATAAAATACCATTTTCTGTTTTTCTGAACAAATGAAAAACTTGAGATGATGTCAGTGGGGCTTGCCTTTGCAGACAGGACAGTGCCTGTGGGGAGTTACCGTTGACTTCAGTACTGGTAACTTCTGGAAATATATATCGTGTGTGTGTATATATATATATATATATGTACAGATGGATATATATTATTTTTGTTAATATTTTTAACCCTTTTCCTTAAAAGCTGAGAAAAGTTAAGGCTGTACATCTGGTGAAGGGATGCAATTGCGCATTTATCACTCCTTCTTCCCACCCATGAGGAATGTCAGCCAGAATGTGAATGTTACTCTTGAAATTCGTGGAAAGGCTATAATAACCAAAGTGTGACTCCTGCTGGGAGCCATCGTGGGAGGGGATGGGGAACTAAGCATAGCACTTCAGTAAAAAGATCAGTTCTTGTCCTTTTCTATACTTCTATGTTAGTTGCAGTTGACTTTTTTGCTCTGCAGAAAGAATATCTGGCTTTGGTTGGAGCAGGGCTTTCAGGGGAGTAGGAAGATGTAATGTGGGGGTTTTTTTCCTTCAAGGTTGAAGTGAAATGTCTCATCTTTTAGCATGCCTCTTGAAAGGTCTTGGCAGATCATTGCACCTTTTTGCCTCAGAACAGAGAGGTTTGGCTTTCTATTATGCAGTGATTTGGAAGGTGCTTGAACACTTCCTAGCAATCCTGAAAATAAACCTGAAACTGAAAGCAAACCAGCTCCATAAAGATACTTTTTTTATTCAAGATGTTGTGCGAGGTTTCCTTGAAGCAGCTTAAAAAATTCTCCAAAGTTTTCTGAAGTTGACACCTTTATTAGTTTTTACTCCAAGAAGAATGCTTCCAGCAAATGACATTTTCCTCTACTTTAATTTGTTATTCATCTGACGATGGCCCTATGTCTGCAGGATTGTTTCCTCTGATAATCTATAGGCTTCCACCTCTTTCATTCTTGTGACATAGGTGAGATGAGAACTAACTGGCAACAGTGTAAGGAAGAGCATCTAGAAAGGTGTAACCAACGACTGCGATCATGAAGGAAAAAGTGGTTTTGCTGTCAGGGGTGATGCTAGGTCTCTAAATCAAAACTAAGGCAACTGTTTCATCTGTTAAAGTCAGAACTGCAATTTCTGTTTATCCTCTTAAGCAAACTGAGTTATAAAGTACATTTGAATCCAGCCTGATAAAAGGCTGTAATGGTGTATTTTGGAGGTAGTGTGCTGTAGAATGTGAACTCACATAACTCTGTATTGTGTGCTTCATGTTTCAGTGACCCCAAAGCACTGGGAGTCCCCAGTGTGTAAGCTGCTTAGTGGTACAGGACTAACTGACAGTGTGTTGTACATCCCTAGACAAGCTGCAGCAGCATGAAGTTCATTCAATGTAGGCCTGTTTACCTTGTGTAAAGAGAGACAGGCTTTGCTGAGCTCCTTCCTTAGGCTGATTTTGGAAACCCTGAGGTAGCCAAGGTAAAGCTCTCTCTGCAGTCAGACCACCAGGGCTTGTTCACTTTGACTTTGACTTGCTTGACTTGCTGTAACTCTGAGATGTTAAATCCTTTGAAATATGAGGCCATAGCGAAAACTTTGTGTGCCTTAGGGCATGCCCCGAGGGCATGCTTCTGAGCTCTTTGCATTGAAGTAAACTGCAGCTTTCACTGCCTAGTCGTGTTTTATCCTTCCCTTGCATACCTTTCTAGAACTTCATAAGTCTTCTTGCAAAAAAACCAACAACTTAATATTAAGAAACCAATCCAAAGAATATTTTTCCTTTTCTAGCTGAGCAGTAGACTGATATGGCAATATATTTTAAAATCATCAAAGATCAGCTGTTTTGCAATACTTAATTTCTGAAATACAGACAGGTTTGTGTTGACTGCAGTACTGAAGGCAATAACTTGTGCTGATGCAGATATATTGTGCAAAGTGCTGTTGCATCCTGAGGTTAACATCTGCTGTTGCATCATGAGGTTATCATCTAAATCATCATCAAACATAAACAGTGTTTATTTTGTTCAAAAAAATATCAATAAGCAAAAAGGCAGTGCTGATTTTTTCCCCCATCCCATGCCCCAGACAAGAAACCATGTTTTAGAAATGCTTGAAGATGGTACTAAATTAGTGGAAGCTGGCAGCAGTATCTTAATGGTTAGAAGAAAACTGTAAGGGAGAAAAGTGACAGAGAGCTAAGCTACAGGCCAGGGATGGGGAACCACAACGGCAATGTCTTATGTGGTTTTTTTCCCCCTGAACCAGAGATCAAAAGCTAGAATTGATTTCTTCATGGTGTAAAGCTGCTTATTAGATGGCCAGCCTAGCTAATATTTAAAGGGGGTTTTTTTGCATAAAGATTGAATATTAACTTATGTGAAGGAAGGCTTTGCATTGTAATATAAAGATCTTGTGAAACTGTTCATGCGCCATTTGCTGAGTGCATTTGGACAAGTATAGTAGGGTTGCTGTTTGTTTAATCTGCCTGATAATGGGCATAACAACAATGAAAAGAATAGAAACAGAAAGACAACTTCTTGTGAGACAGAAGAGAACTGGACATCTTTTATTTAATTTGAGGATGATAAGGCAGGATGAAAATCACAAGTGTTTCAGTGTTGGCTTTTACTTCAAACTGCAGGAGTTTGTCAAATGAAAATTGTTCTACAGAGTCTAGTAACTGCATTCTGACCTAAGGGACCTAAGTATGAAAGAGAAATTATCTTCCTGGTGCTGTGAAGCTTTAATTAATTTTTATGAAGGTTTTTTAGGGACTATTTTGATTAAGTCTCACAGGTGATACAGTATTAAGCTTTCGTTATGTATTGTTTTTACTTGTAAAGCCTGTTCATTATTTTGAGTCTTTAAACATCGACTTTGGCTCACAGTTTTGTTTTGTGCTGAGAGCAGAAATGAGGCTACAGACTAAGGAGTGTTTTAACCAGAATTACTTTAAAAAAATATATTGATGTTCTCCCATCCCATTAGAGGATAATAAAGAACTTTTTTATATTTCTTGTCTGAGGAAATGCATGTTTATCCAGCTGTGTGCAAAGGTGTTTACTTTAGATATGAGGAGTCAAAGACAATGCTTAATCTAAAGTACTTTTAGTATTTTTCTTAAGTTGAGTAAACAACCATACTTGGTGAGTTTATTTTAATTTTCACCTTTTTAATGATTTTTATCTTCTCCTTGCATTGTTGAAAAAGTGTTAACTGGAGAAATAATACAGCAGTAAAATTTCAAGCAAAAACATAGGATTTGCTTTAAAAATAATTAGACTTCTGTAGCATGTGGTGGAGTTTGACAGAAACATTGGAGGAGGCTGTGCAAGTGTCCATAACTAATGTGAAATTAAACTGTTCTTTAGGATTGACTTCCTTGAGTTTGAAGCCAACCGTGTTCTATTCTAAATGATAATTTCTTCCTTCCTTAGGTGGAAAGAACCAGAACCTTTTCCATTAACTTCATAGAGACTTCCATAGACAGAGAGAGTGTGGATATTAAATAAAAGGGGGAGAAAAGGGAGGCAGGGGAGGGGGGGGAGAAAGAAGAAAAAAAACCCCAAAACATATCTGAACAAAAAGAGGTCATCTATAAATTGAGATAGCACCTCATTATGTCTCTTGAGGCGCAGTTGCATAATATAGTTGCAGACCATTTAACTGTAGATATCTACAGGTAAGTGAGACACATGCCACCTCTGTAACCAAAGTAACCCTTCAGAAAGAAGTCTGCAATACATACTGAAGCCCTGCAGATTTAAGACTCTAGTGTGCATCAGGTAAAAGCTCTTTTGAACTGGGGCACTCAGGCTAATGACAGTCAAAATGTCAGAACTGAGAGAGGGGAGACAGTGTGGAGTGAGGTACACTGCAGTAGCCAGGGTGTGCTCTGTTAACCTTTTAGCCATGCTGTTGACCAGAAGCTTGTATTTACTGTGTAAGATGAAGAGTCAGGAAAAGATCCTTTCCTCCTAAAATTGCAGTAATTCAGTGTGCAAGGAAGAGATCCAGCAAGAGAAGTGATATCAAAGTAAATCAGTAAGTACAGCAGCTCTCTGTTCAGTGTTGTACATAAACTGATGAACTAAGTGTTAAGGTTTTGGAGAAGCCTGGGGGCAGGAGAATCTAGTAGTCAGGCAGTATACAAGATAGATTTGAACAATAGAATTTGCTGTTGGCATGAAAGGAGATGAGGCTGTAGGAGATAGGGAAGTGGAGAGGTTTTAACTATGCCTGGAGAATTCAGGTCGGGGAAAAAAAGGTGAAAAATAGTATGTGACAGTAAGAGAGAAGTGATGGGAAAAACTAAGAGAAGGAAGTAGGTAACGTAACAGTTTCAGAAGGATTTCTGTAAGAACTTTTTAATTTTCTCTTTTCCAGTGGTACACCTGTTGGCCTAGCTGTTGTCTCAGAAAAATGAACCAGATACATATCTGAAGGGGGATATGCATGAAGTTTGTCTAATGATTGTCTGTGGAATGCCCTTGCTTCATTAGTGCAGGGAACTGCATCCCTTCAGCTCTTCCACTAACTCACCAAGCATCAAGGGCTGGCAGGAGGAATACTAACTCCTGTTTTACTCCAGTGTTGGGTAGGGAGGCTTTACTAACACCCAAAGTATGCTCTGGAACAAATCAACTACCTCATATATCTTGCTTTTAGCCAAACACTTGATTCAATACAGATTTACTTAACACTTTTTTTTTCTCTCTCTTCCAGTTACTATTTCTTCAACTGCAGAAAAAGGTAATTTTTTTAAATTTTTTTTTGAAGATGTGAATAGCTGTTTTGCACACAAGTCCTAAGGGACATAGAATTTAAATGTGCTCCTTTATGTGTAAGCTCTGTATAGTGAGTAGATTAGTGCTAAGAAACAAGGCAAATATTGTACAGTTGAGTCTGTTTAGCTTCTAATATCACAAACTTGGGATGATGACAAGACCTGTGACTAATGCAAGTAAGGCAGCTATGATTTAGATTTGCAAGTATTTTTAAATGGGTACCTTGTAAGAACAGAAAAAGGAGAGGAGAGAAGGAACTGCAGCAGATCCACAAGTCCATTTTCTGTTTAGTTGAGTGACCTGAAAGACTTCTGGAAGAGGAATTGTTGTTGTACTGCTTGCTATTTTCCAAACAGCTTACCAAATTCCTCAGAACCCCATTCTTTAGGACTAGTTAGAAATCTGCAAAACACAACCATTTCAAAAGTGGCTACACATTATAATTTTAAATGTCCAAGTCAAATGGTTAGGGCCTTGTTTTGACAAATGTTACTTTAATCTTCATATGGCTTTGGCAAATATGTGTCACGGTGGGTCGTACTTACAGAGATATAAACTGACTAAAAAAAATTCTAGCGTATTATTGATGGGGTGTTTGTTTGGGAGTTCATTTCAGCTTATAGGGGAACATGAGTCGTAGATTAAGCATAGATTTGCACTTTGACTATACTCAGAGGGCTGTTTCAGACTGGTAAGAGGTTCTCACCTCTTAGATATTTTGCAAAACAGTACAGAATTTGAAGCTAATCTAGCAGTTTTCTTGCTGGTGGGGAACATGTACAAGAACACTGTAAAATGAGGGAACCTTGGCAGAATTTGTCCTCTTTCATCTTCTAATGAAGAACTCAAAGAGTGGGAAAACCTTCAAAGTATGAACTGTAAGCCGTTCAAGATGTGAGCTTGTCTTACCCTGGGTTTTACATCCCATTTCACTTCTGGGCTTTACGTAGACTTCACAAAATTCAGCAAGTTGCTGTTGTGCTTACTGTTGACCTATATATGAATAAGTTTTACTTGCTAGTTTCTTCTGGAAAAGCAAGATCCATGTCTCAGTTAAGGAAACCTGGCAGAGCAATGATGTTGGTGCTACATAGTCAGATCTCTGGCTTTATTACAAATGCAGCACCTGTCTAACTGAACCAGGTGCTACTAAATCTACCACAGAAGAAAAATGCTAGATTAATTAGTGAGAGTGACAGTGTCATTGGAACCTGACTGTTAGGCTTTTAATAGCTGTCACCTGCACACTTCTTGCACCTTCAATTCTGAATCATGCTTGGATTTCTCAACTATGAAGGTTGATTTTAAAATGAGATGTGAAGTCTCTTTTCATTTGAAAAGAAAGCTAGCATAAGTTTTATAAAGTTCTTATAAGCTAACTCCCAACAGCCAGGAATCAACATCAGAAGAGCCAAAAGGCCAAAGTGCCAGCAACATTGCTGTGTAAATCAATAATGTGCAATCTTAACAAGTGTATCTTGCTCCATATTTCAGTGTACTACGTTCAGATCCTTTTACCCTGGTGCGTAATTGCAACCTTTGATTAAATTAGCGGTGATTTCTTCACCCCATTAAGGCTAATTTTTTCTTCATAATTTTATATTCTTGTCTGGATTTATATCCAATAGGATAGGGGAATAAAGGCAACTCTGAATCTTTCTTAACAATATAATATACTGCTGTTATATTATTACTTCTCTGTAATCTGACTTTGTCTTGGAAGTAATGTTAAGAATGATTCAGAAAAGGATGTTAAGGGCAAATCTTAGGAGGGGCTTAGCATATTTTAGGAGGATTCTGCGAACATGTCTTAAGACATTGTCTTCCTGAGGCCATAAATTATGGTCTAGTATGCATCAGTGCCTTTAAAGAGAATTGACTTCACTCTATCACAGCACGGCACCAAGAATCTTGGTTTGCCTTAGCTTAGCCAGGACTTCCTCATGACTCTGAGTCTGGCTAAACCGGCAGATATTGGGGTTTGAGGTTTTTGTTGTATTTTCCATCTAGCTTGTAAATGCAAGAAAATGAGCTCACTAGGAAAGAGCCTGGTTTTTATTTGTACTGGAAACAGATACAAGATGCTTCGGGGAGGAGTCTGCAGAGGAGATGCTGCTACCCAAAGTGGAGGTTAGATGGACTGCTAAAGTAAAGCTGTCAAAAATGGTCTCTTCCCTCCCTCTCATTTCTTGGGGAGCACTGATTGTGACCTGTAATCACAGTAGGAATGGCAGCATGGGAGTGGGAAAAGAATCAAGAATTTATTCAGAGTGGGGACAGTATAGACTACCAATTGCAGGGTCTTTCCCTGGGTGGTGCCTGTCACTGGCTACTGAAGTCAGGCCCTTGGCTTTTAATGATGGTGACAGATTGCAAGATCTCAGTTACATGAAGAGTGCAAGGGCACTTCAACAGCTGCCTCTTTCTAGTAAATACTGGTATCACTGGCACAGATCTGTACCCTTGCTGCAACCAGACATGGTGCCTGTTGTTCTTTGTGTTGGGGCATTTACAGTCTGTGACAAGACTGAGGTTCTGCTGTTGGAGGTATTGTGTGAGCACTAAAAATAATCCTTCAAAAGAATCTGAATTCTGGGGGTGATTTTTATGGACAGAATAGAACTGTGGAAGTTAGTGTTGCTGTGCCCTGCTCTGCCCTGTATCTCATTTCCTCTTTCCTTCTATTCAATTCCTCTCTCCCTTTTCTACACCAGAGTCCTGATCTGTGCCACTGATTCCACTCCAGTTTTATGGTCCTTTTCTCCTCTCTTCCAAACCATTTTCTCATGCTTTAATTGCTTAACCACATTGTGTTTGAATGTAGATTATGTTTTTAATAAAAGACAATTTCTAATTTTGCAGTGCCTAGTACAGTAGTACACAAGTTCTTTCCTATCAGGATGACAGTTTTAGGATGGCTTTAGAAAAAGGTTTTGCTTCTTGAATTTTCCATCAGCTCCACAGCTGAAAGTTTGCCAAATCTGTCTGTCAGGTTGGAGGAGTCGTAGGCAAAGGTAAAAAGCATAATTCTCTGAAGAAAGCTCAAATGCAGTTTGTTTGTTTTCATTGTAATAAGCCCCATGAAAATCCTGAAAGGTAATAAATTAAGACCACATCATCTGTGGCTGTGTACAAGGATTTTCTGAGCTGTGTACAAGGAGGTTCCCAAAGTTTGGAATAAAGTTTGGCAGACCCAAATTCTGCCATCCATAAAGTACATCATACACCTTCTTAAAGGACTCTCTTCATCTGCCCAGAAAAGTAGGCCAAGTTTCCTTCTTCTTGCAACAGAAGATAATATAAGTGAAAATAATGTAAATATTTAATATGACTTTTCTAAGAGTTGCTCTTCTGGCACAATTGATCTGTTTCCTCTTGACAAGTGGTAAAAGAAACTGCTAGAGGAAACAAGATTAGAAGAGGCTTCCAGGGTCATAAAGTCTGGTCTTTAAGGCAGCCATATCACACACATCCATTAGTAAATTGGTTGAGTTCCCAATTAAAACCACCCATGTTTTGTTGCCACTGTGACTATAATAGGACTTTTCTAGGTTGTATTGTATTCCTCAGGTGATTTGCAGGAATATAATAACACAATTTTTAACTCCTAGCTAGCATGACTAGAGTGCAGTCCTCTCCAAACCCTTATCTGGGAATTTTTACTGTCGTTGATGACCAGTGCCTTCTATAATGGCACAATATTGTGCTGTTTCTATTAGAAGTAGAAATTAAATTGAATTATGTAGGCTAGTAATCAAATTTATAATCTAGAACAGAATTACAGCATCATCATCTTTATCCAAAAAGGTTAGTCACTTATATGCCACAGGTGAAGCTGTGTTCAGTTCTGGGGGGAGTTTTGGGGGATTTTTGTTGTTGTTGTTGATTTGGTTTTTTTCCCTTCAAAATCTGTTTTGGAAAGTTCAGCAAGGCCAGATACAAAGGCCTGCACAGGAGTCGAGATAATCCCATGCAAAGGTACAGGCTGGGCAGAGAATGGATTGAGAGCAGCCCTGAGGGGAAAGACATGGGGGTGTTGGTTGATGAGAAGCCCAGCGTGGCTCAGCACGTGCACTGGCAGCTCAGAAGTCCAGCTGTATCCTGGGCTGCGTCAAAAGCAGCGTGGCCAGCAGGCTGAGGGAGGTGATTCTGCCCCTCTACTCCACTCTTGTGAGACCCCATGTGGAGTGCTGCATCCAGCTCTGGGATCCCCAGCACAGGAAGGACATCGACCTGTTGGAGCAAGTCCAGAGAAGGCCACGAAGATGATCAGAGATCTGGAGCCTCTCTGCTATGAAGACAGGCTGAGAAAGCTGGGGTTGTTCAGCCTGGAAAACAGAAGGCTCCAGGGAGACCTTATAGCACCTTCCAGTACCTTAAGGGCATCTACAAGAGACTTGGGGAGGGACTATTTACAAGGGCAGGTAGTGACAGGACAAGGAGGAATGGCTTCAAACTGAAAGAGGGCAGGTTTAGATTAGATACTAGGAAGAAATTCTCCATTGTGAGGGTGGTGAGGCACTGCCACAGGTTGTCTGTAGAAGTTATGGGTGCCCCATCCCTGGAACTGTTAAAGGTCATTCTGTGATAAAAACATATTATTTTCTTGAGGAATAGCAACCATCACATTTGATGGGGGGTTTTGTTGTGTTTTTTGGGGTTTTTTTTAAGTGAGCAGTCCTAGATTGCTAAGTCTACCCAGGGAAAGTGATTAACCTACTTGTATCAGGTGATTTGTAGTGTAGTAGTTTAGCCCTCCTCAAAGATCGGGGGTTAATTGCTTGTTCCTTTCAGCTATGTTCACCAAATTCTTACTTGTGTTTTATTGCAGTTGTCTACCTTGTGGTTTTTCATCTGTCATTTGTCATGTTTATATGGTCCTATGGGAAGACAATTTTCACATCTCCTGCAACCCCCTCTAACGAGGTAAATATGTTAGAAAAATGTCAATGCCTTTTTTATAAATAGCTGAACTGTATTCAGTGATGAAACTCGTTGTCAGTACTGCATGATTCACCTTTCCCTTCTCATTATCTAAAATAGAACAGCATGACAGTGCATCATGAATGAAAATGATGAAGTAACTCTTAAAATACCATGTACTTTGTGTCATGACATTTCCTGATATGAAATGTGGGTTTAAATCATCACAGGTTTGGCAGTCATGTACAGTGAAATGAAATAGCTGCTATGAAATAGCTTGCTCAAAACCTGGAATTTTTAAAACTGATAAATCCAGCAACAATGTTTTTATATTTCCTCTGTAGGCAGTTTTGACCATTGTTTGGGTAAGAAAGAGTAGTAATGCAGTGTATACTCATGACCTGGAGGACTGAACCCTTATATTAGTAAGTCAAGGGTTAAAACTTAGGGACAATTGAGAAGTGACTACATAAAGAAGGTTTATATAATAGCAGAAGAATGCATGATGACTGTAAGAAGTTTTGTTTTGAAAAAGAACTGTATTAATTGCAGTAAGCCTAAGATGGATTACCTTGTTTTCTGTTTTCTTTAATGTGTGCATTTGTAAGGATTAAATAGTGGCACCAAATTTAAAATACTTCCATTCTCTTCCTTGTTTTCAGAAAGTTTTTTAAACTGGCTAAACTGTTTGAGGCTTTGGTTGCTCTGTGGGTGTTGAATTTTTAATCTGTTTTTGGCAAGACTGATGTTTAGTGCTAATGTCAACCTGAAACATTTTTGAGAAGAGTTAAACCCATGCTTCTAAGGAAAAGCAAACACTGCTCTGCAGTGTTTAATTATGGCTTTAAGGTCTTCTGTGTGCTAAAGCTACAGAGTATAAAGTGTAAAAAAGCTAAACACTATTCTGCTGTTAAGCTAAGCACTAAAAGTAAACAAAGCTGTTGAAGGATCTGGAGCACAGTCCAATGGGGAGCATCTGAGTGATCTGGAGGTGTTTAGCCTGGAGAAAAGAAGGCACAAGGAGGACCTTATCACTCTCTACAACTACCTGAAACGAGGTTGTAGTGGGATGGGGGTCGGTCTCTTCTCCCAGGTAACAAGTGAGAAGTCAAGAGGAAATGGCCTCAAGTAGTGTCAGGTGAGGCTTAGATTGGATATTAGAAAAAATTTCTTCACTTGAAGGCTTGTTGTGAAGCATTGGAACAGGCTGCCCAGAGAAGTGGTTGAGTCCCCATCTCTGGAGGTCTTTAAAAGATGAGCAGATGAGGCACCTGGGGACATGGTTTAGTGGTGGACTTGGCAGTATTGGGTTAATGACTGGACTCGGTGATCTTGGAGGTCTTTTCCAACCTAAATGATTCCATTAATTGCTAAACCGAAAAATTCAAAGGGACTTGTCTTCAAGGTGATTGGTTTTGCTTTATCTGGAATGGTTCTGCAAGAAAATTACAAAGTAATTAGTATGTTAACTAATTGAAATGTGGTTGGAAGTGTGTTATTCCACTTTTTATAAAGCTATATATGAACTAGAGCTCCTCATAAAGCTGATGCTTAATAACTTTTAATGTCTGCTTGGATTCTTCATTAATAGAAAACTTCTGACAGTACTTACCCTGTACTTACAGTAATGTTGTAGCAAGCTTTTCATATTCAGCAAGTGAAAGGGATGGTTTGGGCATATGGCATGTGATGACTTCTTTGTATATCAACTTTGGGGGGAAATCAGATTTGATACAATTTTCTTCTACAGCTGGCTTTAAACAGAAAAAAGGAGAAAAAAACCCCATCCCACCATAACTACAAAAAAAAAAAAAGCACACACAATTTTTTTTCTTTTTAAAAAGCACAAAACCCAACCAAATTAAAAACCTAGCACCACTTTTTCTGTGTCTGGGCAAATCCCTTCTGTTCATGTACCAGTGAGTAATTTATGCTGGTTATACTTAAAAACAAAGCCAGACTTCAGAATCTCTCCATTGTGTGAGTGTGTCAACGTATATATTTTTAGTCATTCAAATTAGCCATTCTTGCAAAACAAATAGCATCCTGTGATCTTACTATTGAACTAAAAAAAGATTGTGCAGCTGCTGTTGTCTTGGTGTAATCCCTGTACATTTGTCATAAGAAAGAACAATCAACATTATACAAAGAAAGAGGAAGGAAACAAAGGGATTCTTTCTGTTTTCAATAAGAACTGCTGGAACCTCATTGGAAATTCTGTTTGCTGTGTGGTAACAGACAACTTTTGATGTCTTTGAAGGTGTCCTGCCATTGTCCAAAGAGACTGTGGTCTCATGGCCCTATTAATTTCTGAAATTAAAACAGAAATGTAGCTTTTTGGAAAACTAAAATCCTATCCAGGATTTTTAGAGTAATATTACAATGTTACTTGCACAAATTTTAAAAAGTTTTAAATCTTGCAATTTGGTCCCTTTTCTGTGCATTAACGGTTTGCCATGGAAATGTCATCTAGAAGTAGTACCCATATTTCTTGCAAACTCTACTTGGTTGCAGGGCATAGAGACAGGCATTGGGTCAGCTGTCAGACTAAAATGGGTAGTAGATATGAAGGCATATCACACCACTGTTTGCTGGAATGATGCTTTACATCTGTCTTAAACTTTTGATGTGACCATCTCCAGTTTTCATACTTGAATAAATATCTGAGTGATTAAGATTGAATAATGAAGTCAAGCTCTTGGTGATGACTGAAATGTTAAACTTTAATTTCACCCTTTGCATAGATTAATTCTAGTGTCCAGTTATTAAAAAGGGCATTATTTAAACATGTTTCATGTTTCACCCTTGAAGGGTGGGTAGGTTCAATAACTGAGGTGGTGCTCTATGTGACAGGAGGCTTAACTAGATTCTGTGAGCTATGAGGCAGCTTGTTTGCATTCTGGGTTGGGAAATAGCACAGAGAAATTGCAACAGTCTTACTGCTCCCTCTTTTCTGTCAGTGGAGTCTTCCTTGTTGCTTGCCAACTGACTGTAATCCAAAAGAGGAAAAACTACAACATGAGGGAAAAATCCATGTGAACTAATCATGCACATGTCTTTGGTAGGACAATACGGTCATATTAAATCACACTGAGCCAGTTTTTGTTCCAGCTGCACACATAGCATTTTCCACTCATTACCATGAATACTTTGTCTATGTTTGCTCATAAAAAGGGCTCTTGTAGTCCATGCAGGAAGCTCAGACTTTAGAAGTTCTTTGAAACAGAAAAATACCAAAAGAAATAGTGAGTTCAGCCCCCACCACAAGGGACCTTGTCAGCACACTGGGTTTTGTAGGGCTTACTGGTAAATATTATTTCAGCAGATACCAAACTAAGTGTTTCACAAATGAGTAAATAGTCTCCAGGTTCTTCTGGTAAAGGCTTACATTTCAGTGAGGTTTCAGCAAGAATGCTTGTCAGGCTTTACTCAGAATTGTAACTCACTCTCAAGATATACAGGTTTTGCTGAAGTTGCTTTCAGTGCAACTCATTAATTTTGAGACTAGTCTTGACTACTCCAAAGTAAAAATTTCAGTTTAACTCTTTTAGCTTCTGTGCTGAAGCGATGAAGCCCACCACAACCCCTCTACCTGCCTTTTTTCCCCCATCTGGTTTGTACTCCTCTCTACATTAGAGAGGAAGTGGGATAAGAGAACTTTAATGCCTTGTAGCAGCAAGGGACTGTTGCGCCTTCCTCTTGTTCACAGATCACTTAATTCATGCTTATTGGGAACTAAAGGAAAGTTCCCACCTTAAAACTCGCTCTGAGTATTTACCTTCCCTTGTGTTGAAGAGAAAATGCTATAGATAATGGAACAGAGATAAAGATTATTTTCTTCAAAATACATCCAGGAACATCATGGACTTTTAAGGATCTCCTGTAATTCTTGTAGCAGTCTTTTTTTCTTTATGTGGCACTTTTTGGTCAGTGGGTAAGGGCATCTGAAAGATCTTTTCCTTGGAACACAAGGTAATAATTAATCTCTTCCCTCCATTCCATTTTCTCCATCCCTTCTAGTTCTGCTTGTCAAAAGCTGATAAAGAACAATATGAAAAAGAAGAGAGACCAGAATCCCAGCAGGAGATTTTGAGAAGAGCTGCCAAAGACTTGCCTATCTATACGACAACAGCATCGAGAGGTGAGATATAAAGATCATTCTATGCTCCTGAAGTTACTAGTTTTAATTCAGTGAAATTCATTTATGTCACTGAATGAACAGTCTATTAAGCACATATTGCAAACACCATGACCTTGTTTTGTTATTTGTTTGGGCCAATGTTTAATTCCCCCAAGAGAAACTGCAGTCCTTTTTCTGGGGATCTCAACATAAAGCCACTATTCGGAATTTTAAAAAAAAATCACCTTCTAGCAAGCTGATGAGGACATTTATCTCTAGTTGTTGCTATTAAAAATAAATGCAGCAAAGAAATATAGCTAACACAGCCAGGGAAAATTAAACTTATTGTTCAATTTTATAATCACTTTTATCCCTACTTTAAACTTCTCTTTCTGAGTTGTTTTGGTTCAGCAGGAGGAGAAATGTACTGAAGATCTTAACATACTTTTACAATTTACAAACAAATAAATGTTATTTCATTCCCATCTGTAATTCAGTACAGAGTTAGTTATGGGCTATTTCTGTATTTGCCTTTAATACATATAGGCATTTTTATTTCAACATATATATGAATATCTGTGAAAGTGCTGTCTTATGCATATGTATATTCTTTGAAAACCTATAGCTTTTTCATATATATCTATATCTATATCTATATATATCTTTTTCTAGCAACCCTGTAGAATTTTCAAAAGCATGAACTATTTGGAATAACTGTTAGTGAAATTTACTGTGACTTTTCTAAACAGAATCTAAGGACACCTGGCTCTTTCAAATACAAGCCTCCCTTTAAGGGAGTCCCAGTCTTAAGTTCCTGGAGTGGTCTGGGAAGCTGTTGCCAGCTCTTATCAATACTGTTCAGCTGTGGGTGTTGGCTTTCCTCCTCCTTTCAAACTGCCTCTGCTGGTGTCTTATTTCCATTAAGAAAAGCCTGAAGGCTTGTTTAAAAATATCCAGGAAAGATGAAGAAGAACTGATTTACTGAACAGTCTACTAGATTGCTGTTTAGTAAAAACGATAGAGAAAGCCATTTGGAAGGTTGGCTTGCTGAAAGAATGTTGTTTCACAATGGGATGCCTGAGTACCCTGTGCAGAAGTAAAAGGGGATCAGTGCCAGAAGATGAAGGATGGGAAGACTTGGGAGCCAAAGAGTAAATGAAAATGGACTCAGTACTGCGTAGTCATAGTTTGTTTTAAATGCTTTTATATCTTATATTTCTTTAAAAAAAAAAATCAAAACTACATATTATATGAGAGTAGGCACATGACAGTGTTTGAGAGCAGGTGTGGCAGGGAAGGGCAGGAAGCTCTTGAAGATTCAATTCACGTTAAGGGGGAAAACTTTTATTAGATTGAATCAGTTCTAATGACTTGACCCTTGCACTTGAATGCAGCAATCAGATACTGCGATCGATGCCAGCTAATCAAACCTGACCGCTGCCACCACTGTTCTGCATGTGACGTGTAAGTTACTGAATCTGAAATTATGGAGTTTCTCTCTCCTGCAGTCATCACTTCAGTGTGTTCGTGTCTTCAGTGTGTCAGCCCTTGCATAACAGTTACGATTTGTTCTCTCTCAAACCCTCAATACTTGGATTTCATGAAAGAGCAAAGTTCCTTCTGTTGGTGCAATATTATGGTACAGCATCATTGTCTAAAATGGCAGAACTTTTTAAGAAACCTGCTTGTAGCTTTTTGAAACAGAGCTTATATTAAAAAATAAAGAAACTAAAAAGTAAAAAATCATAGACTGGAACTAAAGGCTTGAGGTACCAGCCCCAGCAAATGCGTATTATCCAACTCTTTTATCTTGCTTCTGCAGCCTTGAAACAGATGTGTGCTACTAATAACACTAAAAATCTTTATCTCAAAGATTGACAGTGGAATCACATGCCTTAACCATTCCAAAGACATCACTGCTATTCCCTGTTTTCATTCTGAATCATCAGAGAAATCTGTAAAAACACTGAAAACTGAGGCTATGCATGAGACTTCAGTAGGCTGAACTTGAGGAAATCTAGTTAACTGAGGAACTTAATACACATCTTTTGGCTAAAATCAAGTTTATTAGCAAATACAATGAATGTCTCTGTCTGAAATGTCTAGTATCTGTCCTTACACTAAAACATGATTAAAATGGCATGTGGACTGTTCAAATTATCCACTGCACTGCTCTTTTCCTCAATTAGCTTTAAAAAAAACCCTACCAAGCAGCAAAAAAAACCCCCCAAACAGTAGCAGATACAGCCCTAAGGTTGACTTAGTTGAAGTGAATGCCAGACTAACATACTTATCCACACAGCACTGAAAGGTCCTTTGGATTTGTTTCCTCTCAGTGTGCACATAAAATTAGTGTGGCTTAATGAACTGGTACGTGGTGTTGCTCAGTAATGCTCCCCATGCTAATTTAAGAAACTCTCTTCATAACTTTTCTGAATCTCAGTTTGTCTTTTTGGGTGAAAAAATGGCTGCTCTAATATAGAGAATTGGCATTACAGAGAAGTACTTAAAAAAGGTACAGTGGGGCAAAATACTTCAAAAAATAAATAAATAAAAACCAACCCCCAAGCCTGTAGAAGCTAAAATTATGTGTTTTAGAAACAAAATGTGGTTTTTGCTTTAACTTGCTGGAAATTATCTCTTTCAGATGTGTACTAAAAATGGACCACCACTGTCCATGGTAAGTTTATTTAAAAAAAAAAAACTCAGTATAATAATAATGAATTAGATGCTGCTTCAAAAATGCAACTGTGAAGTAAAACTTGATTTTCACAGAATTTCTTTAATATGTGAAAATAAATCTTGTTCCTAATGTGTGTTGCAGTGTAGAGTTGTAAGCCCACTAGTCCAAATCAAGCAGTTTCTTCTTATGTAGGAGAAACTTTGGCTTTATGAGACCTATGAGAAAAGGCATTTATTTATTTTGTTTGCTCTGGTATTGTTACCAGGAGAGGAGATACCCTCTACAGTGTGAAAATCAGTTCTTGATTATAGATGATACAAATGACCCACTCAGACAGTTAGTCTTCTGCAGTTTGTGTTCACTGGTTGACACTAAAAATATTATCTGCTATCACTATGAAAAATACTGCTATCAGTAGTTGACTTAGAGGTGGGTTTGTAACCAAAGCAACATCCATTGAAATTGATGGAGAGGTTTATTTTGCCTTCCATGATGACTGCAGGTAGTTCATAGTGTGAGATACTTCCTGTACAGACTGTATGAATCATAACACTTTGCCAGCTCGTGTCCTGTCCTGTAGAATCATGGGGGCAAAATCTATGTGAAGGGCCCAGATCAGTTTGCTGGAGGAAAGAGATTTCCTTCAACATAGTGGCTTAAAATGCTTCTGAAACACTAGTGCCAAAATGTTTCGGACATACCACTTGACATCATACACGTTATGCTCTGCAAAAGCTGAATGTATTGTGGGGTTTTTGTTTGTTTTATTTTTTGTATATCCTAGTAACCTCTTTCTCTTTCCCCTCCTTCTAGGGTGAATAATTGTGTGGGATTTTCTAACTACAAATTCTTCCTCCTGTTTTTAATGTATTCCTTACTGTACTGTCTGTTTGTTGCTGCTACAGTCTTGCAGTACTTCATAAAGTTTTGGACAGTAAGTTCTAAGGCTTTTTTTTTGTTTGTTGTTCATTTGTATAATCCTGCATGTGTTATTGGAGGCTGCATCAGCATGTTGTCACTCACCATTTACTCTGTTCTGTGGTTCATTATCATTAACAACATCAATCAAAGTGACTGAAGCAGAAGAACCTTCCGAATATTAATGAATTAAATGTATTACACTGCCCAGGATGAGTTAACTGGGGGAGAAAGTTTGGATGAGGACACTGTGCAATTTCTCTGCTCTGTCAAAATTGAGTGGCACAGCTTGGGTTTTTTGAGACTATGGAATATAGATATGTAGATAAAGAAAGAACTGGCCATATCAAACAATTACATATATGTGTGTGTGTGTGTGTATGAATCACATATCTGGGCTTCGCGAACGAAGATTTGGGTGTAGATATATATACATCTAAATATAACAATACTGACAAATGTGAAATATAAGTAACAATTTTATATCTTCCTAGACTTGTCTATGGACAATCTGCTTCCAGATAAGGCAGACTAATTTCTTGGGAACTGACTGAGCTCTGTTTTGGAGTCCCTTCATAGGCATGTCTAAACTTCATTTTAGTAGCTTTTGTTGATCTGATATGGGTAGAATGCTAAGATATATACAGTGTGAATGCTGTACATCTTCCTCGCAGCTATTATCAGTTGTCAAATGATTGATACACATATGTCCATCTTAGTGGATTTAATAACATTTATGTCAAGGGCAACCATTCTTGTATGTCAGTCTTATTTTCCTCCTATCACTTTTGTTCCAGTCACATTCCAGGCTGAACAGAGTGTCTTCTGTACTTGTTCCCTTTCATCTACAAAAACTTGTACTGTACCTTCCTATCTCTAGGCTGAAGTGCTAGTGTTGGAATTCCCTTAATCTGTTTCCATTAACTAGCATTTGAAAAATTACTCTTAGTGGAAGGGTCTCCATCACATCTTTCTCAGTAAATAACAGCACATATTTCTTAGATGCTAGTTGCTGTCAGAGTAACTTGGAAAAGCAGTCATTGTCTGCAGCAGCAGAAGTAATCTTGATTGGAGCAAAATGTTGCTGTTGTGTCAGGGTAAGAGAAGCTTGATCATGTATTCAGGATAGCTGTACTTTGAGACAGTTGGCATTAGGTAAGATAAATGGTGCAAAAAAGTATGTTTGTTTGTGTTCATCTAAGCCTGTGGGTCTGATCTGCCAAAGTACTGTGTTTTTATTAGTCTGTCAGTTCTTTACAGAGACCTGTCACTGGAGAGCAAGGAAGTATGTGGGCATTGAGCTGTCAGTACTGTGAGATGAAAGCCATAAATGTGTTTGTCAGTCTATGCTGTGGCTTGACAGATTCTGCTGTTCAGTCTTGCTTGACTATAAATAGTTAAATTTTTAATTTGTGAATGTGCTATTCCCAAACATCTGCCTGGCTGCTTTCCAGTGCTTTGTATGCAATTTCTAGTGAAACTGTAGATGCGCTCTTACATATTTACCAGTCAGTGCCTTCTCATCTTCATAAGTGTTAGTGCAACTAAAGTCCACAGGACAACTGAGTACAAAGAACATTTAATACCAGCATTTGCAGCAAGACTCTTCCAAAGCCCATCAGACACGACAGTGAAGTGGACTCTTGAGCAGAGGAAGTAAACTTAAGAGGGATTATTTTTTATTATTGATTTAGTTGTTAGAAATGCTTCCTGCAAAATGGGCTACTTCTGAAATTTAACAATAGACAATGTAGTTGTGTGCTTGCACTTCTTGCTTTCAGTTCTGGATATTTCCGGTATGGAATCTGGTGATGCCCTGATCTTACCATTAGAGTAGATCTCTGACTCACTTTACTCACTCAAGTCACTCAGTCCACAAAGCCAGTATTCCTCTGATCTTATAACCGCCTGATAAAAGTATATTTCCAAAAAGAGACAGCAGCACCATAATCGTCTAGGCTTGCAAAATGTTGTATGTGTCTTGTATATAAGCTTTTAGGCAAGTGCTATTATCTGCAGAATAGAGTTCTGGAAGCTTCTCTCTACATCTGTATCCAAACCAAAGCAGAATGCTGCTGACATATGCTGTCTGTAGACTGCTTCAGTATATTGCTAGTGCTCAGCTTTGTCTGCTACAGCATCAGACAGATTGCTGTTTCGACTTTTGCTGTTGAGTCTCTCTAGATGTTGCTTTTCCCCCTAAACTTGAGTATTAGAAATGTTATAACTTCAGAAGGTTTTTTGCTTCCTCATAGATGCTTTACAGAGACCGTGCAACAAACTGCTGGATATATTTAGTGCTGGGAAGGAATATGGACTGCTTCTTGGGGAGTGTAGCCTTGGTCACTTCAGAACTTGTAATGAGGTTGTGGAGGTGTATGTGCTAACTACACAAATTTAGCAATCCACTGTTTTGCACTGTGGATAATATTTGCGTAGAGACATGATGCGCATACGCAGATACTTGGAAATATTGTGAGACATGCACACCTACTGAACTCTTCTGTTGAAGAAAGTCTGTGTGTTTCCCAATGTGCACATGCAAGACTTTTACATAGCAACTTCATGTTCTATGCAGAAGTGCTGAAAAAAGGTCCTGATGCTGTTCATACAGTGGTGCAGCAACCACGCTGGCTGGAAATGTTTACCACAGCTTGCACCCTAATGCTGCTCTTAAAATCTGTTTTGTAGATCAAGGAAACATGACTGATTTCTTTATTTATACTCATAAGTACTTTTCCTATACTCATGTAACTTTTATTTCTACCTAGGAAATTGTTAAAGATGAGCAGATAACACATCAGTTTAACCAAATGTATTTGACACAAACACCAGCACTGGCTGAACGCCCAGTCCTTGATGCCTTGTTTACATAGTGCATGGTGGTGCTTCCCAGCTTATATTTGTATCTACTCTTATTCTTTCTACACTCCCTCCTCCTTGAAACTGTTCTATTTTCCAGTTGTTTTCAGTGTCTTTCATTGTCCTCCAAATTAATTTGCAATCCTAAGTTTAGCTAATTCAAGGATATGGTATGTGTTCTGGGTGGATGGCACATGCTTCTGCAAAACTTCCATTGTATTAAGAGCAGCACAAAAAAAAACCCTCATTCCTCTTGCACATACACTAAGGACATAGACCACATCTAAGGGTTTAATCAAGCTCAGACAGCACTTTTTTGTTTGGGGGGTTTTGTGACCTGACACATGCTCAAATGACTCTGTTCTTGTGAAGGGGTTTGTAGGGGACTCTTTACAATAGGGACTGGCTTCAGTCTATTATGTGTGCTAAGTAATTCAAATTTTATTGTGAAAATTGCTTCCTTTTGTAAGCTCTACAGTTCTCTCACCTGCAAATCTGTGCTTCTGTGCTGCTGCTGAGCATAATGACTTTAAATAACCCATGTGTGAAGTTTCCCTCTCGTTTCACATGCTGGGGCATGTGGACTGCTACTAGAACACCACTGTGAATAAGCCTGTTATACATACTCAAAGACTGCAGGCTTCTCTCCAGGAAAAACTGGCCTTTTTTCAAAGATGCTTCAGTTCTGCAACTGTCATTCAAGAACTTACAACCAGTGGCTGGAGCAGGGTAGTCAGAAGAGGTAAATGCTCCTTGAGGATCATGCAGATCAATCATGCATGATGCAAAAAACCCTTCTCCAGGTTTATAGAGCTACTGAATTAGGAAGATACAACTGAAATAGATTTTCTGGCCCACAGAAAACACAAAGACTAAGCTGCTGCTGCTCTTCAAGCTTCAAAATCAACTGACCTGAGAATTCTTTGTAGAAAACTATTTTGGTTAAATATGCAATTCCAAAAGAGTCATAGAAATACAGATCACAAAAATCAGTTAGGAAATTGAGGAACACCACAGTGTGCTCTGAGGTAGGAAAAGTCATTATCGCTTCCAGATGAAGTTTAGGAATAAGCAGTAATTGAAGTATTTTGCTAGCCTGCATTTCAGGGGATCACATAATGCAACATGTCCCTACTGCAGGGGGAAGACAAAAATTGTAAGTAAATAAGTAATACAACAGGCAGTAAATAAGGAGACTGAATTTAGATGGCAGTTTAGAGAGCTGGACTCTGCTTATCATTTGCTTATGTAGCATGATCTGACTGTAGCCAGCATTTTTGAAAACACTGTACATCTGCCAGACTCCAAGGTCAATCCCTGGGCTCTCCCTAGGCTTTCTTCACAGATTAATGTAGCTTAAAAGCCATACATCTTGCCTACAGCAGATTCACTAAGTGCTAGCATCTTAGCTAGGATGGCTACTACTCTTTAGGTGTAAAGTTTGGAATTTAAAAACGAATTTAAACTAACTTTTCCTGTTTCTTCCTTTATTTTCTTAATTACTGGTTCAATTTCAGATGTTATGCTAAAGATACATCCGAAAAACATCTCTGTATTGAAGGAAATTGGGAAGCATTAAAACTGTACTGATGTGTTATGGTTTTTTTTTAAACAAAGAAATATGTGCAAAGAACGGCAATTTATTTTTTATAGTTTTGGCTGAAGTTACATCTAATGGTAATAGATATGTTTTGAAGCCAGAAAAAATTTGTAATTAATAAACCATTACTTTATACCTCAGGAGTATTCTGAGCTTTTCAGACCTTTATGAATGGTTTTATCCTACAGAATATTCACATAAATCTTATTTGTGATGGAAACAACTAGCAAAGAAGGCACTTGGTGTAGTTGTGCTGTTCAAGCTGAGGAACCACATGAAAGTGATCCAGTTACAATCTGAATAGCAGTACTTCCATGCTTCAGTAGAAAATTTCATGCCTTTGAAGTTAGTAGTGTGCTCTTACCTACTCTTTCCTCCATTCTCTTGGAGAACAGGGGCTAAAACTGCTGATGGGCGTTGGAACTTGGCACGTCCAAGAGCACATTTGCACACCAGCCATTTTGTTCTTATCAAAGCCTGTGCTGTTTTCAAACGCTTCATCTTAACATAATACTAGTGTTTAATAAATTGTCTTTGTTTGCGCAAAGCTTTGCCGCAGGAAAGCTGCAGAGAATTGTCCAAAGGTAAAATCCAATATTGCTGTAATTATTTGAATGCTGTTCCTACTGTAATTTTTCTAGTCCAGTCATTAATGGTAGCTATTTACACCATCATAGAAGGAAGGAGACTTGTAATCTGTTGCCTGTGATTACAGGCAGTGTAGAGGGATATGGATATACCTATGTGCACTTGATCTTAATTGAAATGTATTTTAGTCTAAAAAGAAAGTCAGCCTTAGATAAATGGGTATATTGAATGCGCTAATGGAAAAAGTAATGGCAGTAATGCTAACTAAACAGCTGAATAAAAATAGCCTCTCTGCTTTCATAGTGCTGTTAAAGGTCAACTGCTTAAAAGTATTGTGATTTTGAGGCTATAGAACTGGAATAGTATTGTTGCAAATCCCAATGGCCTTTTGAAAGCAGAAGCCTAAAAATAGTTGGGAGTGGAATCAACTATCTGATATGGGTGTTTTTTTCTGTAGTGATTGTACTGAAATTCTTGTTTTTTACATAGATTTCTGGTGAATCGCTTCTACCTGATCAGACATGGCAAATTTGGTTCACTGCGTGCACGCTCGTTGTTGCTTAAACTGTAGAGGTCATCAAAAATTGAAGATCTATTCCATATCTTGTCTAGGACTTGTTCAGTCTTAGAAACATAATATGACAACCATTTCCTTTTTACATTCATTACACCAGTTCAGAATTAGATTCAGTATTATTACCTTGCCAGGAAAAGGTTTGGATGGGTTTTTTGCCTTTTTTTTTTTTTTTCCTTCAAAGAAAATGATTTTGGAAATATTTTTCCCATGTCTCTGTGGCTGTTACTGCAGTTAACATTGTTTAGTATAGGAAATGTTTTGCCTTGCCCCTTACTGCGCATTTAAAAACCACAGATGAACATATATATGCACTTGTGCTACTGAACTCGAGGGGAAGGAGTACTCTTGAGATTGAAAGTACTCATGACATGAAAGGAAAGCTGGGCTTGGTTTGGTTTTTTTTTTTCTATTTGAAAAGCGAGGTGAAAGACCTATAGCAGAGTGGGTGTGGCAGAAAGTGTTCAGCGACAATACTGTGTTACTTGCTGGGAAATGTTAACATATTAACCTCTTTCTCTCTTTCTCCACAGAATGAATTGCCAGATACCCATGCAAAGTTCCACGTACTATTCCTTTTCTTTGTGGCAGCCATGTTCTTCATCAGCATACTGTCACTCTTCAGCTACCACTGCTGGCTAGTTGGCAAAAACAGATCAACCATAGGTCAGTTAATGGGAATATGGAACTTTTCCTTGTCCAGAAAACAGACAATTCGATGAGAATATGATGCCTACATGATATGCCATCAAATATAAACCAAAATTTTAAATAGTGGGCAATAAGAAGCAGATTTGGTGGAAGTAATTAAAGGTGAAAGATACAGGGAAATAAAGCCTGTGTAGGGTTCCTCTGCTGGAGCCAAGCATTCAGATTCATGATGACTGTTCATTTCTTTTGTTTGTATTTTTGAGACCTCTGTGTCACTGTGCATTTTTGTTGGGTTTTTATATTGTGTGAAGTATGTAACCTAGTTGCTACTTGGCACTCTCTTGTTCTAATATTTTGAGTAGCTGGGTGGCCCCAGCCAAGTCAAAGGCTCTAATATGGATATATACAACATTTTGAACTAGTTCCAAAAGAGTATTCTTAAATCCTGTGAAAGAATATGGACCTCATTATTAGGAAGTGGCTTGTAAAAGCAGTGTGATAAAAATGTTCACTGATGTGCACTGATGCACATTTCCCAAATTTCTATGCCTAAATGTTTTAAATGGCATTGATTGACATAACCAAGTTTTGTGCATTAGTTAAAATATGTGAAGTTCTTGCTAGGAAACACTTGGAAGGGCGTAGTGGGACAGGGACTGATGGACATTTCCGCAACTGAATAAGTCAAAATCTTATATGTTTCAATGGAGTTTAAATTTCTAATTTCAAAAATAAGTGGGTTGATTAAAAGTGAAATAATTTTCTGCTTGCTAGAATTTTCTAGTGGGGAAAAAAAGGAATTTTTTTGATTGCTTGACAGGAGTCTTGAATTCTTTTTCGATATATCTACAGATAAGGAATATTCACAGTTTCTTTTTTAGCTTTGAAGAAAACTTTAGCATATTCCTTACCTGAAAGTCAGTGGTCATAATTGGCAACACAGGACTTTACTTTTTGGATCATGATTGTAAAAAGACAAGCTATTGGTATGGGAAGAACAATGAGTGCTCTCACTTCTTGGCCAAGTAGTGGACTGAGTAGAAAAGTAGTGGTGGTTTGCTATAGTTCATGATGTGTCTGTTTCTAATAAAATAGTTTTCATCTTTCTCTGTTAGCACAGGATGCTCTTAATTCAACTTCAGATCGTGGCAGAAGTGGAAAAACCTCTTCTGTATGGGCTTAGGTCCAGCAGTGCTTATGGTGAATTTTAAAAGAGAAAGTCTTCTGCTCAAAGAAGGTTTCACAGGCCTAAGAGAGAGCTAGTCACCAAGGAATAAGGGATGTGCTGTCTTTGGCATGCACATGGGACTTAGCTTTGTTTCAGACCTTATGTTAAATGTAGAGAGAGAAAGTTAACAGGGTGTCTGTTCTGCTTACTTGATTTTCTTACCTTTCGTTTCTATTTTTGTCACTAACCTGTGATTTTTTTCTCTCTCATTACTTGAGATTACTTTTTTCTTTTTCCTCTCCCCCCATAATACGCATCAAGATCGTCTCAGCTTGTCCAACAATATTTTCACAGTAGAGAAGTTTGAGTATGTGTATTCATGTTCTCTTATTCCTTACCAGTTTAGAGAGATTCTGTGTTTTTCTTTTACAGAAACATTCCGTGCACCCACATTTCGAAATGGCCCTGATAAAAATGGGTTCTCTCTTGGATGCAGCAAAAATCTGAGGGAAGTTTTTGGAGATGAAAAGAAGTATTGGCTACTCCCTATCTTTACCAGGTATTCAGTTTGAATAGGAATGAATAGGGGAATAAATTGATTTCACAACTTTCACCTTGCTTCCTCTTCTCCTAAAAAATAAACTACAACTGAAAAGCCAACTTGTAAGTCCTGTACAGATGAATACTACTGTAGGGAAAATGTGCAGGAGAAAACTGTCAAACTGCACAGGGTTTTCAGTCCAAGACAAGGAGCTTGTTGACAAGGGCCTTTTAAATACAGAAGCTTGGAAAGCTTTGAGAATTGTATTGCAAAAATTGTACACCTTTGGTGGTAGTATTAGTATCTGATTATAGAGCAGAAATCTGCAACTCAGAGGAGAGAGAAATCCTTGAACTTCAGCTGCACCAAAACAACAACAATTTGAAAACACCCCCACTTGCCCCTGAAAACACTTGGCAGCTTTCCTTTTGCTGTCAGCTTTCCGTTTCCTTTCAACACTTTCGGTATCAAAAGCTGTCTAAAAAAGTGCAGAGCAAAAGAAAAAATCTGATATGATGCAAAATGCTGGTTTTAAAACTCAGCTGAGCCAGTGTTGGGGAGTCACAGACAAGCTTGATGAAGAAAGACTGACCTGTTCACCACTCCCACCACTACCGGAATTCAGCAGAACAAAGTAGGAGGTGTGTTCCAACACTACTTTTGTGGGGCTGTATGTCAGTTTAAAGTGTTGGTGAACCTATTTGTGAAGCTGAGGTCTGGTAGCAAACAGCAGAGGTAATAGCAAGATCTTAAGTTGCCGCAGCTGTTTGCTCAGCTACCATGTGATTAAAGACAGAAGCAATGCTGTAGATGAGTCAGTCTGTTTTGCTACCACATTTTATCCTGATAAACTTGCTTTAACAGAAGGCTTAACTAACTTCAGAATTACGAGTGGAGGGGAAAGTATGGCCACCAAAATGTTATTTATGATACAGCTTCTGGGATTGTAAATACCAGCAAGTCTCACCATGTGTGCACGATGGTTTGGGGGAAGACTGGGGCTACAGTCCACAGAAGTACATTCATGGTTCTGAAATACATAGACTCGTCCTGTGCTCAGCATGCCATACTGTGTGATAGGATGGGAATCAGTTGAGCTCCAAGATTTAATTAACTGATCCTCTGATTTAGAGGTAGAACTACCTTGCTCAAGTCTGGAGTTCAACACTGCACTCAGGTAATTGATTCAAGTCTGTAGCCTTTTGCATGGGTCCTTGTTCAGTTCATTAAAGTCAACTGCAAACAGTGATTTGAGCCTTTGTTTCTCATTTAGTTTGGGTGATGGGTGCAATTTTCCAACTCGTTTGGTGATTATGGATCCAGAGCAACTTACTGTCTCAAGCCAAAATGAATCTGCCAAAAGGTAACTATAGCATTTAAGGTGTTGATTTCGTAGTTTTGTACTTCATCTGGACAAAAAATGGTTTCCAAGTTTTTTAATTCTTTACATTTCTTGTCATCTTCAGAGTAAGGTACTTCACAGAAGGACAGAATGGATTAATACTAAAAAATTGACAGTTTCTTGGCTTTGCTGTAACAGAGTATATGGCTTTATGGAAACACTAATAGTATTTTCAGTGTATTTTCAGGAAGCCTGCTTTAGATTCAGAGAGACAGGAGTATGTGCAATTTGTGGGGGTGTTTACATTTGCCATTTTAGAAGTCTTCTGTATAGTTTGGTGAATTCGTAGCTGAAGATTGTTGTCAACAGCAGTCACCTGACTTACCAGACATTAGAGGATTCAAATGCAATCCTGACAAGTTGCTTCCAGTACAATATAACCTGTGGGATTTACACAAGAACAGGACCCTTGTGCAAATAGCACATTATCCTTTTGCACTCAGAAGATTGTTCAGAAGAAGGCCTGGGCATTTATGTGGGATAAGATGGCATTTGGCTGTTCTTCCAAATGGTACTGGTTAGGTTTTCTTTTTAACTGTGTGGCAGTGGCACTGTTGTCAGTGTGCCATTTCTTGTGTATCAAACTGTGCTTTTTTTCCATTAGAATTTTGAGGGGCTTATGTGAGGTAAGGGTTTCGACTGATGACCGGAACAAGGCTATAGGGGAATTAGGGTTGGGGAAAGGAGGCTGTTTTCAGTTGGCACTGTAGGGGTTTTTTTTTATTTGTTTGCTTTGCTGTTAAGTAACTTCACTACTCTAGAAATGTCTGAAATAAGCAGCTGCTGGTATTACAGAATTCCTGTTGACTTTGCTTACTTTTCAGCTCTGGATCCAATCAGTCCTTTCCTACTCGACCACTCAGTGAATCACAAAACCGATTGCTAGCTGGTGATTGTCAGTGGGTGGAAAGTGGCCCTGAAGAGGCAAACGTGAAATCAGGTAGCCTGAACTGTAAACATTATGATGATTCTTCTATGGTTTTGTTTGTGGTGGGAGTTTTCCTTTTTTTTTTTTTTTTTTTTTTTTAAGGCCTAGATAGTCCTTGGGAATTGGCTGAAGTCATTTAGAAGAAAAGTTGTTCCATAGAATAAAGTCAGCATGTTTAGAACTTATTACTAACTTGCATCCCATACTCTGCTCCAAACTTAGTTATTACATTAAGATAGATAGATAGATAATTCTCACTTTTGCACTTCAGTTCTGAGATTTGGGATCTTTTATGTTTGATTAGGGGGAGGAAAATATTTTTGTAAAATAGGCACAACATGGTTAATGTGCTTTCTGGTTTGAAATCTTTGCTATTTGTTATGCAAATCTGCGAAAACACATAATTGAGATTCTCTCACATTCTAGGTGCAAAAAAGCATATTATAGTTTCATTGGAAAGCTGATCTCAGCTTATTACTAACCAACCATCTCAATGAGAAACAGGTAAGACTAACATAATTGATTGCTGTTTCTGTATACATATAAATAACAACAGACATCTTGAAGTCAAAAATCAGCTAGTCATGGAATGCAGAGGAGTCCTCTGATGTTGGATGAGTAATAGAAAAGTCTAAATAAAACTCAGAATAGCTGTCCAGAAGACAAGAATGGGAGTAATGCTATAGTGCAGGAAACATGGGCTGGCTAGGTCTGGGATGAGTCAGACTAATCCTTTAATTTAGATTGTGTAGTGCTGGATTTGTTACCTGACCAGGGAAAAGAATCCGATGTTAATGCAATTTCAAGATGAAGTGCTGTCTTGAGGAAGAGCTATTCTTAGGGAACAGCTCCTTAACTGTCTTTTTTTTCTTAATCATATATGGGTGGGCCATGCTCTGCTCTTACACTTTAGGAAGCTGTGTGTGCACAGGGAAGGAACAATGAAGTGAATACAGGTATCTGCATACAGACTGCTTCATCACGTTTGGAATTGACAGTGATCTTCTGTTTTTACAATAAAGTGCGCCCACTTTGCATTTAGGAAATACAGTGAGTGCTGGTGCATGTGGAAACTTCCCTTGGTGTATTTCCAGTGACTAAATTAGACTTGTTTTATGTTGACTTTTTACTGTGGTGAGCTTATAAGCTCCAATTAATTTTTGCTCTCTAGAAGAGAAATCATATTTGGTCAACTAACAACTGTCGATGCTGAGAGCTGAATCCTTACTCCCTGCCTTTTTTTTTAAATTATTTTTGGAGGGAGGTTGGGGGATATTCTTGCAAGTAATTTCCATTTTCATTGGAAAGAAATTTAAGTTTGGTGAGCTCAGTAATTTTAGGATCACTTTTTTTCCTTTCCTTTTTTTTATTTTGTAGTGAGCCTTCTGACCTAGAATTATTTTTTGGGAGAGGTTTGATTTGTTTTGAAGGAAAAAATCTCTCTGAAAGTCTTTATGGGTGATGGTGTGATATTTGCACCAATATTGGTGAGACTGCTCAGTGTAAACTCATACAAAACCAAAATCAGACTAGTTAGTGGTACTTCTGAAAATCTATTCAACCATGAGAACTCACTAGTGGTAAGTTTCCCCTTTGCACCTTTTCTTAATACTATATAAATCTGCAAAACAATGTCCCAAGCAAGGGATTCCTTTCAGCCTCTAGCTATATAAAACTTAATCTGATCTAAATAGGTTACTAAGGCTTTTCTGTTCTTCATAGAAGGGAATGGATGTCTTCTGAGAGCAGCTCATCCCAGTAGCCTTTGATATAGGGTATTATAGAGAAGTCTTAATCTTTCTTTCCACTGACCTAGAGAGGGAGCATAAATGACTGGATTAAGCTAGACAATTAACTGGTAATAGTTTGAGATGAATTTCCTTTCTATCCTCCCTCTCTTCCTTCCAGATTTAATGAAGGAAGAATTTGTGCGTTGTGTCACACTTGCCTAAACTGCAGTAGTTTTAAAAGTTGTAGAAATAAATAGTGCATAACTGCACCCAATGCAAAGCATTTTGGGTATATCTTACCTCAAACTAACTCAGTAGCACAATGTTCAGAATTCAGTTGGATTTGATCACAGTTTCTGTAGGCTGAGGTGGTTAATTCCAGTCCCTGCTGTTATAGGCAACTGTGCAGTAGCTGCGAGATCCAACATCTGTTCAGTGCACTTTTGTATACCCTGTAACAAACTAAGAGTTGTATTTTTCAATTTTAGGCCTATAACATGCAGCAGAAGCAAAGTCATGGCTGACAAGTAAAATGCCCAGACTATTCTAGTGAAAAGAGCTTGATTTGCAGAAGGCCAGTTTCCCAGTCTCGCCTAGGCAAATACCATTTGTGTCCTCATATCTGTCAATTTAATTCAAAAATTAAATTGTTGATCAGGGTTCCGAGGGACTTTAGCACAGGTCAGTGGTGATGGATTGATGTTCTTAGCACAGATAATCTTCTAAAACATAAGAGGTTTAAAACAGAAACAAAACAAACCCACACCTCTCAGAATGCTGATGACTTTAACTGCTGTACTCAAACAGAAGTCTGTAAATCACGTTACCCAGCTACATTCATGTAATATGCTATGATCTAATTTTTTTCAAAACTAATGGAATAATTCTATTTATTACCTTTTTTGTTTCACTAGGTTTCTGCAACACATTTTGAACTTGAATATTACTTAATTTTGTTTCGAAGAAGTTGAGCTGGAAAAAATGGAACATGAACATTTTAGGAAGAGACAAGAAATTCAAGTTTCTGCACAGTACAATGGATTCTTGTAAGCACTATTGCAGAGCAGGGAAGTTAAGACAGATGCCTTAAGATTCTAAATGTGCATTTATGCAACACTGAATTATATACTGCTACCAAAGGGCCAGATCCTGAAGTGCCCTGCTTGGATGCACAAGGTCCAGAGTGGGAACTATGCATTTTTATTATGCTGCAGTGGTGGAGGTAGATTGCAGAGACTCCTACCTCCTCACGGGCAAACTTCATACCTTAGGCACTGCAGAAGTCACTTCCATAGCAGGTCTCCAGAGTACAGAAGGAAACATAAAAGGAGAAGGAAGGAAAAAAAACAAACCAAAACAAGAGAAGAAGAATTAGCATAAAGCATTAGCTGGTGAATCTGAAGTGCGAGTATACATCGTTCAGATGCCAGGTGATGGGGAAGGGACTGGATGATGTCTTTTTCCCTCCTGTTGTTAACCAGTCTACCCCATGATCATAGCTCTCCAAGTCTTTCAGGACTGAGAGTTCCTTCTACTAGCTGTGCTTTGGAGTAAGGCAATGCCAACAGTGTAAAAGCCTTTTAACTTGGGTGTTGCTTTTTTGCTATAGCATTGAGCCTCCTCATCATTTTAACTTGATTTATTTAACCATGTCAAGAACAGAGCTCAAAGAAGAAAACTTGGGGTTTAGTTGAAAAAAACATCAATTATTACTTTCGAATGTCTGTCTGTCAGCATACAAAGAGAAGCCAATCCAAAAAGGAATTAATTGTTACATTTGATGTTACTGTTTGCAGTGTTTCCTGTGAGGCAGCAACAAAATGGTAAAGTACCCCTGAGAAAAACCTTATTGCAGTTATGTGATGTTAGAAAAATGGAACCAGAAGAGTGCTGCTTTTTCCATGGGTCTCTTGATGGTTTATAAATACTGTTTTATACTTTTGTTTTATCTTTTTAATAAAGGCACAAGGTTTTATTGGTTCTAAAGTACCATTTAAACAAATATCAGGTACTTACAAGGAAATCAGTCTTGAATCATATGTCTGCATTAGCACACTGAAAAATTGCATACTGTAGTGTCCCACTTTCAAGTCCAGTTTAAGTGATACTGGAATTGCTGAAGACTGAGTGCTTTGTGCAGTGATGTACATGTTCACAAAAGGCAAAATGTATTTCCTCTGTATGGAATCAAGTCCATCCATAGCTCAAGACCTACAGCAAACAACATGGGGTTTTTTATTTCCTCACTCCTCTGTAGAGAAGACTGCTAACTCATCTTTGAGTGGTATTGGAATTTTGCACCTGGAAAAAGTGACAAATACTATTTTTCTGTCTGTAACTTTTCTGATGTTCAGCTGATGCTGATTACAAGTATACATGAGCCCTTTTGATACAGACTGCAGATAGTAGTCGAGTTGATGATCTAGTCCAAAATAACCTGTTTGTTTTGTCTCCCAGACTGATTGTTACTTCCGTTAAATATGTTTATGATGGAAATATTGAGGTATGGAGTATACTCTGAGGTTTAAAATAAGTATTTTTTGTCTTTGGAAATAATAAACTTTTCTTAAATATTCATCTTCTGGAAAAAGAAATCTTTGAGAATCTATGAACATGATTTGGTCACTGTTGGATGTTCTTGAGACAGAAGTAATGGTCCAAACTTGCATGTTTTATAAAAGTTGCATAATGTTTCTTCAAATTTGTACAAGAAATTTTGCATTTGCTTATTTCAGAACTTACAAAACATTTGCTACACATTAAACTGAAAGGTTTACCTTTTTTCTTCTCAAATGTCAAGTGAGATGTGCTCATCTCAATATAAGCTCTCAGCAATACTGCATCAGCAAAATTTCATGGGATAGATAACAGAGAGAGAAGACTGCAATTTCAAATGGCTTATTCTGAATACCAAAATTTGCAGCCCCAAAAACTGGTGGAACTGTAATGGAGGGCCTGGGATATCATCTGGCTTTTACTGCATCAGTGTATTATAGGTGAAATAACACATCCATGCACAGACATCATCTAGCAGGACTATAAGCAAAATCTATGTCTCATAAGTATCACTGATTCAGCAATATGGTCTCTGCTCCCCCAGCCACTCCCCAAAGAGCTTGATATACCCCCATATGAATGCATATATACTGTAGGCTAATATCAGTATAACTTGGTTGATTTCTTAAGTCAGGACCATGAATCTACAGGAAAAACTGTAAGTAAACAGAGTGAGCTTAATTCTATGTACATTCTCTACCAAACACTGGTCTTGTGAAACCAGTTTTTTTTATATCTGAGGGACATTTTTGTGGCTTTTCATGAAGAACTGATGCTTCTGACATCTTTATGCGGATCACAGGAGTATTTTGTCCTAGATTTTTTTCATATTTGAGGTGAGAAAAGGAGGAGAGCAGTGGGCTTTAGGATACTCCTGAGGCTGGAGTTACTGTTGGTGTAAAAGTAGGCATTACCAAAAGTCACTTTGACAAGTATGAAACACAGTAAAATAATTAAAATATGATTCTTTCAAATTCACCACCCCCGAGCCCCCCCCTTCTTTTCCCCTTGGGGAACTGGTGACTAAGAAACCCCAGGCTGATATAAAGGATTTAAGTTCTCTCAGGTAATTATATTGATGAACTCTTAAGGGCGTGCCAGTGAGTGGGAGGGGCGGTTAGGTTTTCCTGGCAGGCATGGGCTTTGGAGGAGATATCCTGTCCGAAGCAGCAGGATGACATCTTCTGTCTTAGAGTTGTGTCCTGACAGCTCCCTAGCTTGTGCTGTGTCAGACAGGCAGAATGAGGGAGCAGGATGGCTGTTTGGCTGTGGGGTTGCAAGCAACCAGGGCACTGCAGCAACAGCAAGTAGGTACTTTTGGCCTGTGCACTGAAGAGCTGGAAACTTCCAGTGAATGCAGTGAGGACAGCTCTACATGTTCAGGAGATTGGAAGGGAGATGGATCCTTAGAAAACAACTGTTCAGGGTGTTGGGCCATGTGGCATATGCTGTTTTGTGCTTTAACCTACTCTGTATCATGGAGTCTTGAAAATACCTAGATTGTCATTAAAAACAGCAGCCCTTAAGCTTTTAGATCCATCCAAATATTTACTATTGCAAGCCATACATAGTAGTTACTGTAGGATAGTTGATATTACCTGCAATTAGAAACTGCTTTTGTATTTCTTACTGCTTTTCTCTTTTAAAAAAATCCACACACTCAAAGAGCCAAAAAATGGCATTAAATCCTCAGTGTGAGGACAAAAGTCTAACGTAGGGCAAGATTTCAGTGTGATTTCCCCTCCAGAATTCTGAAATATCTTGAAATAAACCTGTCCCTGTGAAGATGAGGGGAAATCCATAAATAGAAATTACTTAAAACTGCACAGCTAATACTGGTTTTTTTCTTACTCTTATTTATTCAAAGCATGTACATCGTACAAATCATTGCTGCACCTACCAAAGCCGTATTTATGGGAGGAGGGCAGGGAAAGGAGTTGGCATGTGTCATAACTGACTTCCTTCAGTGTTATTCTCAGACTGCAGTGACATAACTCAGATGTGTGACAAGCTTTGATTAAAAACCTCCATTTTAAATATTCAGATGGTTATTTAGAGGGAGTTTGGGCACTACTCTTTTTAGTGATTTGAATAGAAATTACAGTAACGTTTTTGTTAAAGCTGCCCTTTGAGAGTGGAATTTGCAGGTACCAAGCTACTTTTGGTGTGCTATTCTTATAAACCAGTCAGTTTTCAGGTACTGTTTTTTATCTTTGTGTGGCTCCCCAGTATTAATTATAAATCATCTTTTGGGTTGGGAGGTTTTGATTAATGTCAGTACCATTCGGTATGCACGCAAAGGCCTTCATGATCTCTCTGAAGCGTGGTCCAGTTGTAGCTAACCAGAGCCCCAAGAGGAGGGAAACAGCAGCGTTTGCAAGCAGCATTTGTGTCTGCCAGATTTACCAAGAGATGTATTGACTCTGATGTGGATTGAACAGAGCTGCCTGAATCTGGAGCACTGACTGACCAGGTTTATTAAAAATATAAAAATAAAAGAAATAATACAAAACAATGACAGCTTTGAGCTTCATAATGTATGTTCTCTGAGGACACCCTCTAAAATGGAATCTAGCAGGGGGATTTGGATCTGCATTTAGAGAGGCTGCAAACAGCAACTACTTGAATGCAGAGCACATCAAGGATGTGTCTTTCCCAGTACCTAAAAAATAGCAAGGTATGCAGTGCTAGAGGCTCTTCTATCTCTAAATGGCACCAAAGAGAGCAGCTGCACATGAAGTGATTTAATACTGAACACATTTACTACACTCATTTCTATCAATTTATTTTGTATATATAGCTTTTTATACACATTTTTCTTAATTACGTAACTGTCATAAAACATTATGAAGTTGTAGTTTGTTTTAATGCTGATTAAAACTGGTGTTTGGCTGTTTGTTTTCTGCAGCAATTACTTGAATCTTGTTTCCATTAGGTAGTGAAGTCTGATAATGTTTACAGGATGGCTTTCTTTGGTTTGGGGGGGCTTCCCCATCTTTATTCCCAGCCCCTGCCCCAAGAAACAGAGCTCATGCTGAGCAGTCAAGCAGATGTGTCAGGGATGAAGTATTTGGATCACACTTATTGTTACCAAAGCAGTTATGGTGACATGCAGAGTCCCTTACGTTTACATTGCTTAGCTGACCACTACACGCTTAGTGTAATCCTCTGATTTCTCCTGTCCCTGAGCCCATTGTTATCAGCTTTGTCGTGGGAAACCTAAATCTTTCTGAATGACAATTTACAATCATAAAGCTATCCCAGAAAGAGGCAGCGTTCCTGCTGTTAAGTCTGCCCCCTTTTGAACTTAAGATGAATGAAACATCCCTGGGTTATCTCTGCAATTGCTTTTGTATTTGCCAGCAAGAGTCATCAACATTTGCACTAATCACAACATCCCAGCTGTTCTACTTCCACATGGTTATTTTTAATTGTGCTGCCTAAACTTGTAATGAGTTGTATTTAAGTTTGGGGTGATGTGTAGAAGAGATGTAATAAATACGCACTTACTGTATTTTTTGTATGTTACAGATAGGACTAGTCCTATGCACAGAGAAAACATTGCCATTTATAGTTTAATACTTGAAGTAACTTTTTAAACGGGCTTTTATAAAGGAATTAAATACAAAATCACATTGCTTTGCCTGGAAGTTCCTTCATGTTTTAATTGTATTTGCAATTTCCCCCTATGTATACTTTTCCACAGAAGTTCTCTTAAGCTGTTTATAACCAATGGAAGTGCATTCAAGATTTTGTACATCAGTGTTCAGACCTGTTCATACTTCTCTGAAGTACAGTTCATGTTTAAATAAAAAAGTACCATTTTAAGCCTCTTTTCCAAAGTGATATGAATGGACTTGACACTTGAATTCATTGCTGAATGCAACATCAACTTAATAAAAGTATGTGAAAGAATCTGAAAATTGCTCAGCTGTAGCATGTGTGTATTAGATTAGTGAAAAAAATTGCCTCCCTGGGAAACACTGTGTAACTGTTCTAGTTTTTACACTCCAGCTGCAACAAACCTAAGATTACACTTCTTGACACATCTTCCAGGTCACTGGGTCTTGAGGGGAAATATAAAACCTGACTTGTGGCTAACTATATTCCTTCAGGACACTAAGCCTGACTTAGAAGTCAGTCACTCAAACAGAAATCAGCCATGTTCCTTTTTGATCAGAAACAATCTGTGTAAAAAGGCAGCAACACCCAAGTTGACACTGACATGACACTGACACTGGCATTTAAATTAAACAATTCTTTCGTAAAGTTTTTAAAAAGGGGAACATTTTATGATATCCTATGAGTCCCAGCCTCCTACCCCCATCTCTGTAACTCTAGTTCACCTTGGTCCTTGCATGCCTGATGGCAGTTGTCTCAAGTGCTGCTGTACACAGAAGAATCCCTTTCAGAAGGGAGAGCTACCAGCAAGAATTGTCTGGCCAGTGCCAGCAGAGAATCCCCTTCAACACAGCAGGTGTGTTCCCAGGCTTTCAGAAGGAAATTAGTGATGCTATATATCTAGGTTATATATAAATCTTTACCACTGCACCTGGTAACTTGCTGTTTTGACCCCTGAAGAACAGAGGACAGGCAGATGGTAGAGTCACACAAAGAACTGTCCTTTTCTAAGAAGACAATAATAACAAAATATACAGTGTTCCACAGGACTACTTTTAATGTAACATTCTGTACACCGTAGCAGTCTTACTTCTCATCCGCCCTAATTACACTGAATTACAAACCCACCATAATAGATACAAGGGCAGATCCCATGGCAGTGTATGACATATGCCAAATATAAATATGCTGTGTTACTCAGCATGTCCACTTTTTTGTCACATTTAAGTGGTTTAAATGATCACTGATGTATCTGTGCTCAGGAAACTTGGCTTGTTTCAGGCGTTTGAAAGCTTCCCACTTGGCACGTCTGTGTTCCGTGTTGTGTTTGTACTCCTGCTCCCGGGTCAGGTAGGGCCGGCTCAGCCAATATTCATTCTCTGCTTCAATTTCCAGTCTTCGGACCATTGCTTGCATCATTGTAAGGGTAACCTGTCTTGGTCGCCTGTACTTCCCAATCCATTGGTGTCCAGGAATTCTCTTTCGGAGTAATACTGTTGTTAAAAACATTGTGCCTCAAAACATAAACAGAAACATCAAATACTCATTACCTTAGGAACAAAAATACAAGTTTGACAAGAAAAATTAAAAGCTCTGAACACTCTCCACTGCTTTTTAGCTGGTTTGAAGGTTCAAGTTCAGAACCTGATACAACCATCACACACAATAGGCAGCACAATGCCAGACATACTGGAAATTTAAGATTAGAAAAAGGAAATCTGAAATATTTATGTATCTTAAGAATTTATTCAGTTACCCTTACACTGCAATTAAAGCATATCCCCCACAGATTTTTTAAGAGAAATCCAGCCCCGAGGTACTCCAGAACAAAGGGTTCTTCATTCATGCCCCTTTTCCAATAGCTAACTGCACTGTCAAAACGAATTATTTCCAGGTCTGTCCTCTGGATCCAAACCTGGCGTTTCCTCAGTATTAGCTTCTGAACCACAGTCTCTCCATAAACTTACTAGTATGCAATCACCTGGTTTTGTATTCTGACTAGGGGAAATCTGGTCAGTAGAGAAAAAGAACAGTCTGTATCTCACCGACAGGCGAACATGGAAAGCACCAAGACTGACACGATACACAGGGTGCAGCAGAGGCAAGAGAGGCCGAGTTACATTTAGACTTTACAGGCGTGCTCTTCATTAACCTGTCTGTTAGTCCTAAACACGCCTCCCAGGTCTCTTATTACACTGTACTCCATGAACTCGTATCACAGAATATTCTGAGTTGGAAGGGACCCACAACGATCACTGAATCCAGGTCTTCGCCCTGCTCAGGACATGCCCAAGAATCACACCATGTACCTGAGAGCGTTATCCAAACGCTTCCTGAACTGTCACTCTTGGTGCTGTGACTGCGGAAGTCAGACGAGCACTTTACACCGCACAGTCCAGCAGAGAGAAGCCACCCTACCCCGTTCCCCCGGTGCGGACGCGGCCCGATTGAGAAGCGAAACCGCGGGGCTCCGCGGGGGCAGGGCTGCGCCGGGCCCTGTTCCCAGCCCGCCCTCACTCACCTGGAAGCTCCGGCAGCCCCGGCCCGCCGCCGAACCAAGATGGCGGCAGCGGGCGGGGGGCGACGCGCGGCTCTCGCGAACGCTCGCGGGGCGGGGGCCCGGGCACGCCAAATGGGGCGCGCGCTGGCGGCAATTCGAAGCCTTTTCGCGGCCGCGCGGCCTGGCTCGGCTCCCTCAGGGACGGCCCGGCCCGGCACCTGCGGAGCTCCCCGCCATGGACGTGTCCAGGGCCTTCTTCAGCCAGCTGCGGGACCTGGCCGTCACGCTGGAGAAGGAAGTTAAGCAGCTGAAGGAGGCTTTGCGCAGTGAGGACGCGGGTAAGCGCAGCCCGTGGTGACGGGCGGTACGCCTGGGACCGGTGGCTCTGCAGGAGTTCCTCCGGATTCCTTCCTCGACTTACCATTGTGCCCCTGTGCTCCTCTGGTGGGTGCGGGGACGAGCCTGGGAATAGCTCGGGAAGGAATTGTTTGGGCTCCTCCCCACGTTGATTTATCTCTGAGCTCCTTCGCGGCTGCTGTGGTGGTTTAGCCCCAGCCAGCAACCAAAGACCGCACAGCCGCTTGTTCCCTCCCCCGCCAGCGGGATCGGGGAGAAAACCGGGAGGGTAAAAGCCAGAAAACTCGTGGGTTGAGATAAAGATAGTTTAATAGGAAAAAAAAAAAGCCGCGCACACAAACAGAACAAAGCAAGGAATTAATTCACTGCTCCCCACGGTCAGGCAGCTGTTAAGCCATCCCCAGGAGAGCAGAGCCCATCGTGCATTACGCTGACTTGGGAAGACAAACACCATCACTGCAAACATCCCCCCCGTCCTCCTCCTTCCCCCAGCTTTATATACTGAGCATGATGTCACACCGTCTGGAATATCCCTTTGGTCAGTTGGGGTCACCTGTCCCGGCTGTGTCACCTCCCAGCTTCCCGTGCACCCCCAGCCTCCTCACCACCATGGCAGTAGGAAAAGCAGAAAAGGCCTTGGCTCTGTGCAAGCCCTGCTCAGCCATAGCAAAATCATCTCTATATTATCAACTCTGTGTTCAGCACAAATCCAAAACAGCCACATACCAGGCACTGCAAAGAAAATTAAGTCTACCTCAGCCAAAACCAGCACAGGTGAGGTTTTTATCGCAGAAAAAAACCAGGGTGAACATGACAAAATGGGAATTGCGTTCTTATGCTTCTTTTCATGGATTGATATAGGAAGTTCCTCCTATAATGTGTAATCTAAACCTGCTCCCTCTTAGTTTGAGTCTGTTCCCCCTTGTCCTGTCACTACATGCTCTTGTAAATAGTCTCTCTGCATCTTTCTTGTAGGCTCCCTTCAGGTACTGGAAGGCCACCATTAGGTCACCCCTAAACCTTCTTTTCTCCAGGCCTTTCCTCTCCCAATTCTCTAGGCCTTTCCTCCTAGGAGAGGTGCTCCATCCCTCCAATCATCTTGGTGGCCTCCTCTGGACTTGCTCCAACAGGTTGATGTCTCTCCTGTGCTGAGGACCCAGAGCTGGATGCAATGCTTGAGGTGGAGTGTCACCAGAGTAGAGGGGCAGAATCCCCTCCTTTGCTCTACTGGCCACACTGTTGTTGATGCAGCCCAGGACAAGTTGCCTTTCTGGGCTGCAAGTGCACATGGACAGGTCATGTCCAGTCTCTCATCCACTAATACAGGAGATTGCATTCTGATGTAGAATGTACTTGCATGCTAAAACACTAATGCACTCTTTTTATTTTCCAAACCTTTTTATGTGAACATGCATATCAAAGACTCTGAAGATGAATCTTCAGCAAGGGTGTTGCATGACCTTCATGGTGAAATCAAAACTCTGAAGGTAACGTCTTAACTCATTTCCTTCTTGAAAAATTGTGGAAGTGTTTGTGGGGGTGGGGTGTTTTCCATAAATGTATAGTTCTGTTTTGATCAATAAGCCACAATTCTACTTTGTTACTCAGCAGTTCTGACCCTTATTTTTACTCACTTACCTCCAAGTCCTCATAATGGCTGACAATATCAGGGTAATGCCCAAAAACCTGTGGGTGACCCTAAGTAGTTTAGCAGTGTTGATTAGTTTGCAGCCACTATTGTGACTCAGGTTGTCAGGGGACAAAGGTAACAGGGAAGTTGTAGCTGTGCCAGGGTGTAAGTATGAGAAGGATTCAGGAGCACAAGGTCCCAGCAGAAGAGGTAAGCTTACTTCTGTTCAATGACTGGCCCTTAGAATAAAGTCAGTCTTCACAGAAGTGTCAGTACCTTCAGCCATTCAGTTAAACTTGTCAAGAATGTTCTCTGTTTCTTAAACAGAAGTAGGAAAAATGGATTATTGTCGCTGGGTATCTGTCGAAGGGTCCCGGTCTGAGGGGGGAAGAAGACACACACCACACACGAGGGAGTGAGACAAAGAGATGTCTGCCTGCTCAGCACAGCAGGCAGCCTTTTATTAGGTTCTCCTACTTCTACTTTCCCACACACACAACACAAACATATTTCCACAAAAACACTGAGGAATGCGCACCTGCACTTCAGCCACACAGCTCAAGGCTGTGTCCATGGGAACTATCTAGTTAGCTTCACTGCTCCCATGGAAAACGGCCCAACACCCCACAACACTCCAAACTCCTCAAACTTCAGTTGTGGGGCTGTGACTTCACCCCACAGATTATAGAAATAAGCAAGTGTAGAAATAATTGAGAGTTAAGCTAGGATATAAGCTTGAGGTTCACCTTTTACTTTGCACTAATTCTTTGTATATGTGGAGTAGGAGTCCAAACTAATTGCTGTCATCTCATATTTTTATGGAGTAAAAACGTATTTTTGTTTGCAAAGTGAACTGTCATGCTGTGAACTGTCATCATAATTTAACTTTTCTAAGTTCTTATGTACTCATGGCCTATATATTCCTGATATTCTGTAGGTGTATATATACTGATAGTTTTCAGGTATAGATAAGACCTAGTTTTCAGGTACAGATAAGACCTAAATTAGCTGCTTCATCTGAATTGCAGTTGAATATTTACTCCCAAAATGCCCCATGTCTAAACAACTACCATGTGGTGATTTGAAAACCAGTATTTCTATTTTTTTTGTTTCCCCTCTCTGCCCCCAAAGGAACATGTTAATGCCAGTTTTGGTAAGAGTTGCTCTGAAAACCAAGCAGTTCGTGAGTTTATGAAGGCACATGAAATACTGGTGCAAAGAAATGCAGCAGATCTTGGAAAAATAAGAGAGCTGTTCCAGAAGTATGGCTACAAACCACCTGTCAAAGACGCTACAGGTAATATTTCTTGGCAATACAGAATGTGAAGAAAAATATAATTTTATAAAATGTTTCCCTTTAGCTATGTGTATATTTCTATTAATTAAGAGATCAAGTACATCTATATTATTTGCTTTATAATAATATTCAGAGGGTAAAAGATTTTGTTGTGATTGGTGCCATGAGAATAATTCAAAACACATACACTTGGAGTTAGATCTCCTGGCATGGTTTTATGTTAGTATGTGTTGGTTGTTTTATTTTTTCAGTAATAATTATATTCAGAAAACATGTTAGCAAGACTGGTTTCATAACACAGAGAATTACGCTGCTACAGCTTCTCACACTTGAGAAAGTATTGTAGATGCACCTCAGTTGGTTCACATTCATAAGTGACAGTTCTATTAACTTAAATCACCACAGAGAAAATCTTAAAATAATGTGTTCTTCAGCACAGATGAGACAGTAGAATTATGTACAGGGATTAGGTGACATGTGACAAGCAGTAGTGGCTTAATCATTGGAGGGGAGGGAGATCCTTAATCCAGTAAGAAAATGCACACACACCTGTCTGAAAAATTCAGGTGTGCCAAATGAGTTTAAAATACTACAGCTGTCAGTATGACACATACCTCTTTGAGTATTAAGGGCCCAGTCAGCTTTCAAAAAGCCTTTGGCAGGGCACACCTTCACCTTCTCTCAGCATTATCCCATCATTACAAAACAAAATTGTGGTCATGGACCATATTCTTGCATGAGTTAAGCTACTACAGCTGTTTTACAAAGATAGGGCAGAAGGCTCTGATTGTTATAGTACCTTTCTTCCTGTACTCTCTCTGCCTTTAAATAGCTCCAAACAGAGCTACAAGGTTAATTTATTTTTTTAAGATGTATTTTTAAGCTAAGTGCATCTGAATACATGATATCAATGCACATAGAAAGGTATATTACTTTAAATAGCCTCCCTCCCCTTACCCACTTCACAGAATCACTTAGGCTGAAGAAGACCTGAAATCATCGAGTCCAGCTTATGACCAAATACCATCATGTCAACTCTACCGTGGCACTAAGTGCCATATCCAGTCTTTCCTTAAACACCTCCAGGGACAGTAACTCCACCACCTCCCTGGGCAGTCCATTCCAATGTCTAATCACCCTTTCTGTGAAAAAATTCTTCCTAATGTCCAACCTAAACCTTCCCTGGCACAGCTTAAGACTGTCTTCTCATCCTGTCACTTGTTACCTGGGAGAAGAGACCAAACCCCACCTAGCTACAACCTCCTTTCAGGCAGTTGCAGAGAGTGATAAGGTCCCCCTGAGCCTCTTCTTCTCCAGGCTAAACAACCCCAGCTCCCTCAGCCTCTCCTCAGAGGACTTGTGCTCCAAACACTTTCCCAGCTTCATTGTCCTTCATTTATTATATCCTGCAGAAATTCATTAATGTTTTGGGGTGTTTCAGTTTATCTAACTCCAAAAATGTACAAGTTACATATTTTTGCAATGGACTCCTGTTATCCAAAAAGCTATCTTCTTTCACAAGTTTTTAGTTGCTGCTTCATAACCTTTCTTCAATACTGATTATCTGAAGAAGAAGCATTCTAGTACTGTGCACCCTTTGCTCTTTCCCCAAAAACGTTATCATCTCCATGCAGGGAGATGAATTCTATGAAAAATACTCTTGTGTAAAAATCTTTCAATTTCATCTTTCTTAGAAATAATATTTACCAGCAGAGTGAAATTCAGTAAATGTGTGACTTATATTATAAATATAGCTTAGCCTGATACGAGGTTTTGATATGTGTTGCAGTATCAGGTTCAGTCCTTTAAAACAAATGAAGGAATCTATTTTTACAATAATAAATGAAAAATTTCGAATACTGGGGAATTGTCCCAATTTATTTTATAAATCTTAGAACAGAAATTCTAACATAATTTTTTTTCACTTCTTTTCTTAAAAAGAAGAAGAGGAAGGAGCTAACAGTGAATTGACAGCGTCTGCCCAGAATAAATCTGATGAAGAAAAAGCAAATGATCTTCCTGCTTGTACTGAGAAGTCACTGTTGCCCAAAACCCTACTGCGTAGCCCCCAGCTTTCTGATTTTGGTCTTTCACAATATGCTTTCTCCAGGCCTTGGAGTGCAGTGAAAACACAGAACACAACAAATACACATCAACAACAGTCAAAGAATGAGACTCCACTGAAAATACAAACCCCCCGTACTTTGCCCAGAACACCAAAATGTAAGCTGAAGATGGATGGTTATGAGTTTGCAACACCAAAACTTGAACACTTTGGCATTAGTGAACATACCATGTGTATGAATGAAGAATTTACGACGTCACTTATTCATAAAACTGCTCAGACAATCAAACAGTAAGTAGGTTACTGAAGTTCAGGTTGTTTCTCTACTGAAATAGGTGTACTAATTTCTTTCTGCTGTTGCCCTCCTCTTTGTCTTCAAGCAGGTGATAGGGTGATATCGACCAGCTGGTTGGTCCTATGTCTTTACTGAACTCTCTACATGTCTTTTCACGTACCCATTGCAGTGCAAACAGTGCCAAATGCTGCCATGAAATGCATCTGATCTGCTCCTTCCCTTGACTGCACCACGATATGAATCTTCCATACACAATGTATTTACAAAGGGAAAACACTGCAGTATGTTTGTGATCTTTTGCTTTCCCTAACCGTGGGTTCAGCTCTGGGGATGTGTTGTCTGCACAGCCAATTGAAAGGTTTCAGAAGCTTTAGGAATATAAACACAATAAACGACTTGCAAAGCACTCAGTAAAATGCCTCATTGTAAAAGCACTGGGTTGTCTCTTACATAAGCCCCACCTTCAAACAGTTTGCTGGTTTTGCTCCAGTCTTCTCTTGAAAAGACATCTCCAGATTTTCAGTGTTCTAATTATGAAGAAAAAAATTGCAGCAGTGAGTTATAAAACATCTTAGCAGTATAACTTATTTTCCTATACTTCCGAGGTAATGTAAAGGTAGTCAATAGGTCATATTTTTATAATTAGTATTAGCAACATGTTCAATTTTAAAAGCTGACAGTAGCTAAATATTTGATATTTAGAGAAATCGCTCAAAAAACAAGAATCGTATTCATAAAAACCACTTTAAAAATTCTACTTATCATTCTTACTGTAGAAACTAAAAATGAGATGGTTTCAGGTATCTATAATACTTCCAAGGCAAAACTGACTTCAAAAGTTACTTTTTTTTTAACCCAAAATTTGAGACATATTCATCTAAGTAAAATATACAAAATGGTTTGTTGGGGGTTTTTTAAGCTGAGGCATTTTGTAGAGAAGCTCTAAATTTGGTTCCCATAGCTAACTTTTTAAACACTTAAAATCATTTTCTTATAGACACACTTTTGCCTATAGTTTAGGTAAGCTTCCACTTTTTGCCTGGTTATATGCCTCTTAACTGCATATGTCATTCTTCTGCTAGAATATCTTGGATATGAAAAAGTAATTTTAAAAATTTCAGTTTCCAATATTGTAGAATTGATATTAAATGGCTTTTCACTCTGAAGTTGCTACATTTTCTTTTAAAATAATTTGGGGATTTCTTCTTTTAAATAGCTATGTAAATATTATAATTACTCTAAAGCTCTGTAGTATTTGATTAAGTAATCTTATTCAAACTTAAAAATTCATTTAAAAATCTTTTAATGTTCACAATACTCTTATTAGTTTTAAAGCAACAACGATTTCCTCTTGTTGCTTAGAATTTTGTAGGTAACAGGCAATTCAAAATAAAATAGACTGTACACCTAATACAGAATTTGTCATCTGGGACATCTGTCCTACCCTGGACATCTTTTTGTTTGTTTGGTTTGGGTTTGGTTTCTTCCTAATGCCTTGGACTGAAATCTCAGAGTATTTGATAATTTGTGGCTGGACTGAACATTTGCATGCTACAAATTGCTGCAGTAGAATCATAGATGAAAAAATAATCTTTGAGAAAACTAATTTTTGACTTGTATGTTGATGAATGAATACTAGAAAAGTGATCAGGCTGACAGTATTCCTTCAATTGTGGCTTTTTCATAATATTTGAGAGCTAATTGAGGGGTTTTGTTTTCAGGTTGGTTAAAACAGATGATGATGGAGAGGATGTGCCAGAAATGACAGCCAGGGAAATCATGGTTACTTCTGTGCCAAAATCAAATGTGAGAGCTGAGAATGGTAAGTTAAAAATACGTGAAATAAATATACATATACACTTTTTTAGAGGATGCATGTGTAAATGCATTATAAATACATGGTAAACTTCAATTGTGTTTCAGGTTAAATATAGTTAATTCAGGCCTAGTCATTGTATGAGTACTAATGTCTAAAAAATGAAATGTTGATGGCTTCTGTGGGAAAGTTTCTCACTTCAGTATAAATCTTACCTCATTCTTCTCATATCCAGCTGGAATTATACAGAGGAAGTAATCATTTTGTAACTGCAGCTTATCCTTATTTGAAATAAAAATACTGTTTTGCCAACTTAGCCTTTTTTTTTCTGAGAATACCCATAAGATCTCTTTAAGGACAGGAAAGAAACCACTTTGAGAGAGGCTAGTGAGATGGTAATTTAGGTCTTTCAAGAGTAATGACAAAGAGCAAACTTCTTTGAGAGGAGAAATATGTTCTTTTAAAAATCTGTGAGAATCTTGGGACAAACAGTGGCAATTGGATACATGAGAAGGTAATGCAATGCTGATTTAAGCTGAGCTTCTTCAGTTGCATTCAGTAATGGGGCTAGAATGATTACCTTTTTTTTGGCATTTGCTGCTTTTAAGGAACACTGTAATTTGGATGGATCAAACAAAAAAATATCAGCTAAAATGATACAGGCATTTTAGAAGATGCAAATCTGTGAAAAACTTAGAAATTAAACTGGAACTGGTAATATTTATATGTGTGTGTGTGTGTGTTTATGTATGTATTTTTATTTATATTTTGCTCACTCTTAGTATCAGCAGCTGACTGGATGGCTTCTCCTATGGTAGTTGTGTTCTGTACTCCTGATGTGAAGGTCTCTTCCAAAACAAATAGAACAGTATTACCAAGGTCACCAGAGACAAAGGAACTGCCTCTTCCCAGTCATACAGCAACACCACAGTGTCCAGATTTTCAAACAGGCTGGCTAAAAAGAGAAGCTAAGGTAGTAAATAGCAACTATGTACATTTTCACACACTTTACCATAAGCAGTTTTTAAAAGGTTCATTTGTGATTCTTTTCCAATACTATTTTTTCTTATGTAACTGTAGAAGTTCTTTGTAATGGTAATTTTTTAAGAATATTTACTAAATACTTTACCTAATATAAGTAAATTAACTGAAGGCATTTACTACCTCTTTTGCAGCAGCAGGTAAAGCCAGAGGGAAAGATTGAGTCAGTGACAAAGAGTGATGCAAAAGATAAACACTACAAAGATAGCATTCCTTTTGCTGTGAGCCCTGATGCGTATCTTAAACATCTGGGAGACCCTTCTCCTCCCACAATAAAACACTATGACCAGTTGCTCGATACTCCTCCACCTCCAGAAATAACAAGGATACCAGATGATGTTCTACAGGTCAGCTAATAAACTTTTTTCCGAAATAATTTTAATATCAAAATAGTAAAGCTAAAAGTGCTTAGTTCTGTATGTAATCCATCTGTTTTGAGTTCTTAGATAATTCTTTTTAATCCCATTTAATGTTTCCTGTAGATTCTGTCCAAATACAATCATAAGGCAGGCTCTTCTAAAGCCAAGGAAATGGAGATCAAGGCAGGAAATACTACGAGATATGAGAATGATTCCACTGATTACAGCAACAAAGAGAACAGGTATGATTGCATTTTACAGATTTGGTTGCGTAGTTTAATTTGCAGGAGCTACAAAGATGCTTTAATGCATTTAGAAATCGATGCAGCTGCTTGCTCTTCAGCTACCAGAATAGCTCTTGCTTCAGTGACTCAATAACTGGATTTTGGGATGGTATCTGACTGCCTGTTTGTAAAGAACAAATACTATAGTTGATTGTGTGTTTGAATCTTCACAATTTAAAAAAAAAAAAAAGGAAGGTAGAGTTTTACTGGTTTATCTGTATTTATATTTTACTTGGTGGCAATCAAAGCACCAGCAAATGCTTTCTTTTGAATAAATTTAGGCAATAAAACTAAGAAAATTGGAGAAAAGCACACAAGTGAGAACTGATTTCACAGTTTTGGCAAAGACAAAATTTTTTGAAATGCAAAGCTACAACAAGTATGACTAACCTTTGAACAATGGAACAATAGCTTTATAAAGAACAACACCAGTTTGAATAAAAAGAAGTTTTTATGAGAACTTTATCAAGTGTAGATATTCCTGATTGAATGTAATATATATTATGCTTGTTGATTATCTGTTAAACTTGGAGCCTGTACGGATTGTTTAGGTAAGAGGTACAAGGAACATGTATGGAGTCAAATAATAATTACAACAAAGCAGAATGAAACTGATAAAATTTGGTATCTTGCTATACTTGGGAGTTGGAATCCATTTGATTAGTCAAATAGAGCAAAGCTCTCACTTTAGCTGACCCTCTATTTTTTGTTATCAAGATAAAAAAGACAAGTTTTCGATATTTGTGTCTTCTGCTAATTCAAAATATGATTGAAATAAGCTCATGAACTCATCTGGATATATTTGCAGAGGATATCGCGGAGTTTTCAAGCCAAACATCTGAAATCAAGCTGAAGACCGCGTTGAGACTGTTTCATGTTTGTGGATCTTATCACTGAATCATAACAAGTTCAAAAAGCAAAAGGAAATACTGGTGGGAAGAAAGAGCCCAAAAAAGATTTTTTAAATGAAGAAAAATTCTTTATCCACGATGTGGATAAACTTGTTTGAAATAACAACTTGTGCTTCATTTCCTACTGATGTTATTGGCAAAATGTTTTGAGGGTTTTTAAATATATTATGCTTCAAAGAGGAATGGAGAACGAGGTAGTACTTCAGTTGTTTATTGTGTAGGCTTGCATTGCAGTAGGCTGTAGATAGAGCAGTTGGGTTGTCATAAAGGGAAAGTCCAATGTACTGCCCCAAAAAGTGGGTATCTCTGGCTGTTCTTGTGACACTGTACATCTTTTCAGGGCTGAGTTTGAAGTCTAGTACTTCAACAGTATTGGGTATCTTCAACAGACCTAAGTCTTTTTTTGTTGGAAGAGTAGCTCCTGCTTTACTGTTTAAAGCACTTCTGTGCTTTCGGACACATTCCTGCACCAGGCTCACTGCTACCTCCCTGTCAGAAGGGCATTTCCCACGTGGCTTCTTCCTTAACATACATTGGCATAGTATCAGGTGCTATGCATCTGGTTACTCTGTAGCTCTAGAGGGTGACTCTGGCTCGAATGTGAATTATTTGAAAACGTATTGTGCAATTGATACTGGTTATATATATCTTCAGCTGCTGGAAGAATTTGCTGGCAGGCATTTGGTGATTGCTTACTCTCCTGCGCTGCTACCATGTGTATTCTCTGAGTAGTGGCATCACTTCTGAAAGGGCACATGTGCTCCTGTAATAGCAGACCAAGCTTAAGTTCTCAGAGCTGTTTGGCCGTCTTTTGGTATCAAGTAATCATAGTAATTAGGATTTTTTTCTACCAGCACTTTTACTGTTGTCCACAAGAAACCCCAGTACATATCCTTGTTTGGAGCCAGGTTGCTCTTTCCAGCGTTGGCTGTTCTTCTGAATGACTCCAGGACTGCTCTGACCAGTTGTCTTCCTCTTGATGGCTGAAATGTTGTCATTTATATGAGGGCAAACATGCAACATGTGAGAAGAGAGACTGTCCCAGGAGATGAGGATAAGTGTATGCTTTTCAGAACTCAGTCTGCATTTTTTTGAAATCCTCAATGAAATATGCTAACATCTGGAGATGCCCAGAGGTATTTCTCCACTTGCTTAGACAGACTGCCCTTGTTAAAACTTAGCAAGTAAAGGTGCCTTTTTCCTGCTATTGTGGTCATTCTCCAGGATAAGCGTACATCAAATTAACTGGAGGTGATTTTCTACTAGTTCTGACCTGAGCACAGTGTCATTTTAAATGCTAGTTTCTGTTTAAAAATACCTATGTATTATGTGTCAGTCTGCAAGCGTGATTAAGTTTTGGATACTAAATAAATGTGTCTCAAATGCTTGGTGGCTGCTCTGAAACACTTCTTTGTTCTACCCAATTCCTTCAGAGAGTGAAGGCCAAACCTGCTTCCAGCATCTTTAAAACCGCATGGTGGTATGGATTCTAGTCCTGAATTTCGTGGCCTTGGAAAGGTACAAAATATTCTGCTGCAGAGCAAGAGTCTTTCAGCCAGACAGATTTACCAGCACTAAGCAGGAAGTGTTTCACAGTCTTAATTCTCCCCCTACAGCACTTCATGGCTACTTTCTTGCCCCGAAGCAAGTCAGATACTCTGAAAGACTCCTTTAATGTGAAACGGAACAAGCAGCACTACTGTCCTGGACCTTGCTGTATTCCCCCTACCTGCAACTAACAAAATTCATGGAAGGGCTTATAGAAGTCTTTCCCCTAAACTTGAGAACAATTCAGCACTCAGCTGTCTTTTCTTCCCCTAGGGAACCATGGAGTTGTACCTAGCAGTGCTGGGCTTCTCACTGTAAGCCACTCACATCATTCTTGCCTATTAACATTTTCTGCTATATTTCATAGCTATTTCGTTAACTAATATTAAAAGGATTCAATTAATACTATGAGAAAGAAATTATCTTCAATATGGCAATTGAAATCTTAAAATCTTCTGATCTGCTCAAGCTATGATAGAGGCATGAGACTTTCTGGCATCTGGAAATGAAGTTTTACTAGTTGGTTTTGTTTTTCTTGCCTACAATATTACCCTAATACACATAATATTGTTTGTACTTGTATTTTTTTTTTTATACGAGGAGCATTGCTCTGAGGTAGATATAATCAGAGCAGCAAAACAAAAGCTAGTTTGTCATGCTTCACTTTTTACAACCTTTTAGGTTTCAGGAAGGCCTAAAGAGTAGTTTGAGTACTGGGGGTAGGGGAGGGAAATGACAAGTGAAAGCACTTGAACAGGCTGCCTGGAGAGGCTGTGGAATCTCCTCTGGAGGTATTCAAAACCTGCCTGGACGCAATCCTGTGCAACCTGCTGTAGCAGGGAGTGTGGGACTGGATTATCTCCAGAGGTCCCTTCCAACCCCAACCATTCTGTGATTCTGTTGGAAACTGATCTGTATTCCAAATAAGCTGGGGAGAGAAAGTTTACTGGATTGTTTTATGTTCTTGGTTTTTTCCTACTCAGGTCAATTCTCTCACACAGGTGGTCGTCTGATATACTGGAACAACCAAGGATGTAGCCATGGAGCTGGAGGAGGGTAAAACTCCAGTTAAGCCAGTGTTGCTGCTGGAGAAAGGCTTGTCCTGCTGCACACTAAAGTAATAACCTGTCAGAGTGGGAATGATGCAAAAGAACTTAAAATTTACATGTTGGTTTGTTGTAGGATGAACCTCTAAACAGCATTGGCCTGTCAGAAAGTACAGTTTGGATAAACAGTAGCTAAATAAGTAGCAAATGCAGTAGTTCAGTGAGAGACGGTCATCACCTGAAAACAGGCAAAATTGACTCAGTTCTGTGTTGTGCTTTTTTTAGTTTAGCTGGGGGCTGCTTCCACTAGAGGCTGTTTCCCCAATTCTTTCGCACATAATCTAGGGGCTGTGCAGTTTTACAGTGGATTTGTTCCATTTGCCAAGAGACTGAAAGGGGAAGTAAACAAAAAAGCATTTTCTTTCATTTTCTGTGTTTCTTAATCTTTTTTTATTTTTTTAAAGTATATCAAATGTGTCAGCTAACAGAAGCTTCTCTCCATAATCCCATTTGTTGTCAAAGAATAGTTCTCTCAATAGTTCTGCCAAGGAAGTCCCTTAAGGTGGTCAGTTCTTTTTTATCTGGGAAATACTTTGCCTAAGGTTGAACACAATTATAACTTGCAGTGAAATGAAACTTCCCAGATGGTTGTCAAAGGGATAATTGACAAGCGTTGCTTTCAGTGCTGCCCATTGTGCTTTTATGGATGTTTTTATAAATCACTGGAGCAATAACTACATTCCAGGCTTCCTTGTTTTTTTAAAGCACCATGGACACTTTAAATTTTCTGTAAAATGTAATATTCGCTTTGTTCCCTCTTTTCACTATTTAGATGTTCCATTACTCATGGTAGTTTCATGTGCTCCATCAACAGCTGTAGCTGATTTTGAACCTGCCTTCTGTTTTGGGAGTACCTTGTTGTTTCCCCATGGGACAGTAATACAGAAATTGTGGCATTTATATGGAGCAATGACAACATCCAGTGGCTGCACTATGGAATCACATGTGTGTTAGTCCACAGGAATACAACTTTCTATCAGGAAGATATTGGTTGGTGCTGGCTATATTATCTATCAACTTAAATGTAAAACCTCATGCTGTCCTTACAGTAATACCTAGTATTACAAAGGGGCAGTTGACATCATGGTGTAGGGAGCTGACCAGATCCGTGAATTTCTTTGATCTTGTTTTGCCTAATTCAAATTGAAGAGTTTTAAGTAGCACAAATGCACATTCATGGGAAATGTCCATGGAAGAAGATGCTGTGTTACATGGGCACTTCTCCTGGGGAGAGACCAAGCAAAGCATAGTTTGCAGAATACCCAACAGGAAGGTGTTCAAATGCTTCCATAGTTTTTGGCACAATGTATTCCTGGCTTCAAGCCCTGTGGTTGTGTTTCCTAATGATTGCTTATGCAATTGTAAGGCAGTCTGCGTGGTCCCACCTTTCTTACCCCAGCTGCAGGTCCCACGCCATAGGTTGTCAGTTGTGTCACTGCAGTTGTGGCTGCAGGGGAATCCATTCCCGCTTGCCCAACCACCAGGAACTAATTACTGTTTTCCAAGATTAAATTGTTCATGGACTGTGCACTGACCCGAATCACTGTCTGCCTGCAAAGGTACTGGCAGTTGCTGAGGCATGAGAAGGGAAAGGATGGGGGAGTGGGAGCCGGGACATCCTCCTTCCCTGCCTGAGTGAATTGTATCCTGTCTGTCCAGCTGCTCTGGAAAGGTTGCCTAACACTGTTTCCCTATGAGCACTTCAGTGGCAGCTGAAGCAATTCCTCTTCTTCATTCCAGCACCCAACATTTCTTCTCACAAACTCCCCCCTCCCTGGGTCAACTGCTTGGGTGGTTGTGCATAAATTGGGCTGGAGGGAACAGAGCTGCTAGGACAAATCTGGCCCTTGGAAGAGGGCCCTGTAGGTGCAGGGTGGTGTGGTTTGTTCCTGACTGGCGTGGGCTGCTGTGGCGCTGGTAGGATGTATGTGCCTGTGCTTCCCTTCTCCCTTTCTTAGCACAGACCTCCTGCCCTCCAGTGCAGTGGTTAAGCCAAAGGCAGCAGGAGTGCAGCACCCTTTCCAGCAGGCCCCAGGACAGAAGTCCACACAGCCCCAGCTGAGCAGGCAGGTAGCCGGGGGCTGGTGCGGGACTGCCACATGCTGGGTGCTGCTCTTCAAATGCCCCACCAACCACTACTGGGGCTCTCCCCTCCTGTCCTCTAAAGCCTGGGCAAGGTGCAGTTTCAGCCCCTGTTAAAGACACCCCCAGTCTCCTCAAGTCTGAAGACACTAACTCGTGTTTGCCTGAAACACAGGGTGGAGAACTCACATCAGCCAGCACTCAGTGGAGCTCGCCCAGAGGCACCCTTGAAGCTGTCACTTGCTGAGTGCACCGGATTTTCTTGCTGAGTGTTGAAGAGGTCGAGTTTTTGGGCCAGGATGTCTCTACTTGAAGCCTGTCAGTTCTGTGAGACTAGAAATATCCCAGGGAGGGTCCCAAACACCCTAGCCCTTCTGAACCCAGTCCTTAGGCATTTTTGGGCCTTGCCCCAGTACACCAGCCAGGCATCTCCTCCTCACCACTGATGGGTCTTTGTGGCCAGGCACAGCATGGGCTGTGCATGACACCACACGGCTGATTTATAAGGCACATTCCTCAGCAGGAACGGATGCTATTTTTTTTTTAAACCCAGCTGATCTGCTGCTGTAATGTCCAGACACAAGGGCTGAGACAACAATAGCAGGTAATTGGATTGCTTTGGTTTTAGTAGGGTGCACCTTAGCTGTTGCATTACTCATAGTAATGTTCTTTGAACGTGAGCATAGCTGTTGTCATTCATTTGCTCTGACACAACAGGATTTTGGAGACTTCCCTGTTTTTCCATGCTTTCCATTACAAAAGTAAGAACTTGCTGATAATGCTTAATATTTTCCTACTACTTCACACCTGTTTCTGCTTTTGACCAGAGTTGTAAAGGAAAATGTAAGCCTCCACAACTGCTCCAGTCAGAAGGCAAACACGGTGCTGGAAGGAGGAGTGTGCCTGATGCTGCCCAGGTTATTGACAAAGTGTGTGAGTGAGTTGTCCTCACTCCTTAACTAGGGAGGTAATTAACGCCCATACCAGTTCCTCCACCAGAGACACAGGCAGTCTCTCCATAAAGTGTCGCAGAAGAACTTTTAAAAGGCTTGTGCTGCCACTGCAGGGTAAGCCAGGGCTGCACCTCTGGGGCTGTAGTGCATTCCTGTACATATGTACATATGTGTGACTACACCTGTGGTGGAGAGGTGATGAAATCAGGAGACTATGAAAACAGAGCCCTTAATTTAAGGCCTGAGCATGGGAAAGAGAATCTTTTTTTCTCACCATCTAACTGAAAAGCCTGGCTAATGATAAACAGCAGGAGCAGTATTCCTGTAAGGTGTGACAAGGTAACAGTGAGGGGTTTCTTGCTGTGGAAAAAAATAGCATTTTTGATACATCTTTTTTCCTGTTTATTAAATTGAAAAAAGCATTGGTTTAGGTGGATAAAATGAGGGGGCAAAAAAGTATTTCTAAGAACCAAGTTTGCATGGCAGAGAGTCCTTCATGACAAGCCAAACCTGGACACACAGGAAACGCACACCAGAGGGAACACAGGAACATGAAGCCCCATCTATGGGAGCAGAGCAGCCTCCAGCAGGTGCTACTGAGGGTAAAAAAGGAGAAATTAGGGGATATTGCCTCAGTTCCTGTATCTGGGTCCATCTGACTGTGCTGCATCCCACAGGCAGGACGTGCAGTGCTTCTCCTGGCCCTGCCGGGGACCCAGCTCACTGGTCTTGCTGCTGCAGCCAGAGGAGCCAGGGTACACAGGGGCTGGAGACCCGCAAGAGTGGTTCAGATATGTGTCACCGGTTAGAGGCAGAGAAAAACAGCCCTCTGAGGAAGGACAGTGATAAGGTGAGGCCTGGAGGGACACCTGCAAGGGAGGTGAGGTAGGTGTGGTATCCCTGGCAGGGCCTGGGCAGGAGGTGAGAGCTGTCTTGGCTGTTGTTCATGGGGTTTACTGCTAAGAAATGTCAAAGCCAGGAAGCCTTTTTTTTGAAAGCTGTCATCCTTGTTCTTTGTCTTATGCAGCTGGGAGACAAAAAGCTTTGGAAAGGGTGGTTACTGGTGAAAGTGCAGACATGAAACAGAATTGTGTCTGTTATGCCTTTAAGCATGCAAGAAAAAAAAAAAAGGGAAAAAGTCATCCAGCTGCCTTGATGAGGAACAAAAATTCCTCATCAAATTGCTGCATACAGAGAAAATCATGTGGATTGACAAATCTGGATGTAATGTTGTCTACACCACTTCCTGGGCATACAAGATTACTCACTGTTAGTGAATTTTGAGATCATGTTTTTATTTCCTGAAAACCATGCTCTACATATTTTGCTCTTTTTAGGGACTTATATCCTTCAATTTTTATATCAGCTTTGAGAGAGACAAACGCAATTGACTGTGCAGTAGGAGCTCAGCAGGTGACAGCTTTCACTTCCCATTCACTTCTTGCCACATCTGGATGGCTGTACCCTGGTGCTGTCTGTTTTCACAGCTGCTGTCGTTGGCCTGGATTGCCTAATGGATTTTTGATGTAGGGAACTCCTAACCTGTACTACGCTGAGCTCTCAAGTGTCTTTTCCCATAACAATAGGCACAAAAAGTTGAACTCTCTCCACTTCTGCATCACCTTTCTGTGTGAAGTACAAGTGTTTGAGGGCAAATCTCATTCCTGAGGTGTTTATCCCAAAGAAGCTGGGGAGATCAGCTGAAGTTTATAGATTCTTGGCAGTCAAGGGAAGGTGAACTCCTCACCTGAACAGTCAAGCTGTAGTATTTGCTACTGAAGGCAGTTCTACATGTTCATTTCCTGGTGAATTTGCTTCACTGGCGACCACATATAAAGCCACCAGGTGTTCTTTTTCTCTGCCAGCTGAGCAGGCACAAGCCTTCACTGGGCCATGTCTCCCATTCCAGCAGCAAAGCCAAGCTGCCTCCCAGAGCAGCTGAGTCACTGACACAGGCTCACTTGCCGCTGTTGCCTTATATAATGACTACATTTCGAGAATTATCCTTAAATGCAATTAAAGCAAAAACCAGGACCCAAAAATGAGGAAATGTCCATATTCCTATGTACTCCTAATGGCAGGCCTGTCCTTGCCTTTGATGGGAGCTGTACAATTCTGTAATTATGTGCCAGTTACTGCAGTGCTCACCTCACTCATTCGGCAGGACAGAGGATGCCCTGTGGCAATCAGTGAGGCCACGTGGCAGTAGACTTCACTCTTCTGTCCGTGCAGGTCTGTAAGGTGCCAAACACCGGACAGCTGAGGCAGCAGGCAGGTGGCAGGGTTCCCAAACCTGACCAAGCCTGCCCCTGGTGACACAGAAGTCACTGAACTGTTCCTCACAGCAGCAGTATCGTGGAGCACCTCTACCTCACACCAGAGGTAACTGTATCCTGGCAAACCATCCCATCCATCCCAACTCTGGCAACACTAGAGCAACTCCATTGCCACTTCCAGGTGCAGTCCTCTATAAGCAGCATTTATAGTGTATTTCCGTGAGCTCTCTAAAAAACTGGGGAACACGTTTCAGTCTTCGGGGGAAAGTGACTCAGACACAGGTGATTCTGCGAATGAGAGACATTCATGAAGGCTGAAACTGCAACTCCTTAACTTAGAAGCCAGAGAAGGAGGACAGAAAAGTAAGCCATGGGCAGAACTGAACCTAAAACCCCCAGGCTGTACTGCACCAAGGGACTCCTGAGAGAAAAAAAAATAAATACATATAGATCCCAGTTCAAGACACAAAGCATGCCTTGTCCTCAGCAGACAGAACACTTACTTCAGTCTTAGCCTGTGCTCAGGCCTCAAGTAAGGAAGGTGAAGGCTCTAAGGAGCAACTATGGCTTCTACTCCTGCTCTTGCCTTTCTTTGAGCACACAGGGGCTCGATGTGCAGGAACCAAGTGCCTGGCTCTGCCCAGACCACTTGGATGCTCCCGGTCAGCCAAAGACCAGAGGCACCTGTGTGTCTCAACATCTCCCCCTGCAGGGACAGAAGAAACTGGCAAGCGCCGAGCTAAGAAGCCATGGGCCCCATCCTCCCCATACTGCAGTTTTGCTGGGAAATGCCCCTTCTTCATCCTGCTCCTTTAAGAACATACCAGGCAACACCACACAGACCCACAGTCCAGTTTCTCCACGGACAACTGAGACCCCTGAGCTACCCCCTCCTCCATTTTTCAGATTCTAAAAGCTGACTGCTAAAAACTCTCAACAACCCCCAGCTTCATTGGTAACTTTTAACACAGAACCTTGAGCCTCGATACACCACCACACTGTCAAAAGATTAATAACATCAATCTTTATTCCAAACAAGACAGAACTACCGAACACCTGTAATCCTCCTGGTCATATTTTACGGAAGTCTTGAAACATTGGACACACTAATTTACTATTCAAACTGCAACAATCAGGGACAGGATGATGGCGCTGCTAAAAACAAGTGTTTCTACTAAACAAATAAACTAAAAGTTAAGGTTTAAGAGTTAACTTTCCTTTCTGATGCTCTGCTTTGTTTTCAGGTGCTTAGCAACAAAAGCAAAAAAAGAAGCCTGCTTTAGAACAGCAAGTAGGAATAAACAGAACCTGTAATCATACAAAGAAGCAATAGTTTAGTAAGGTCTCATGCGGCTTGATGGGGGAGGCGCGCGATTCGGAGGAGTGATTGCTATATCCAGGTAGTCTCCTATCTGGAATTTCTGAGACTGCAGTGTCATGGAATCATCTGTGCCCTTGCGGCCCGACATGGTGCTGCCGATCTCCTTCACCCTGTGAGCAGCAGAGGAACGGCAAGTTAGTGATCAGTGGCCAGTCTCTCCAGGTGTCCAAAACAGGAACAGTATTGGCTCACAAACCCTTCTCACACCACTCTCTGCACCCTAGGTGGCATTTGCTGTGTACACAACACGCTGGGGTTTTTCTCTGCAGAATCACATGCACCAGGAAAAGCTACACCAAATTCTCTTTCTGACAGGGCAGGGGGAGGGGGAACCTTCTACCCTGTTATAATACTAGCAAGAATCCCTTGCCCCATACAGACACAGCACAAGACACCACAGATTCCAGAGCAGGGTATATCCACTGGATGCTGACAAAGGTTAGCTCATGCCATTTTGGAAGAGAGATTGCAACAAGATCGTTGCTGTAACTCAGGTGCAAGGCCTACCAGGAACAAAGCATTACCTCCAGTTGGAGGTCGGTGTTCCGGCTGGTCGCCAATACAGCAACCAAAGCCTTCAAGCACACAGATCCACTGTTTTGGGAACACATTAACAGGGATGGTCACCAAGCACAATTTAGAGTTTGTGGTGGTTGTCATACAGAACTTCAAAAGTCTGGTATATCGGTTCTGAACTTGAAAATCAGTGCTAATGAATAATAATTTACTGCTCTGGTGCCCAAAATCTAGTAGTAACCCAGAGAAGAAATGCCATTTACCTATAGCCAGGCCTCTTGAGATCCGTAAAAACGATTGCAAAATTGAAGTGTGTGCCCTTCTTCCGTGCTTCTGGGTAAACTTCTTTCACTAAGCTGGTCAGCTCTTTCAGAGTTGCATCCATCCTAGATTGAACAAACAAACTAAAGTGCTTCATGCTCTCAAAAGCAACAGTAAAAAAAGCTTCCCAAAACATTTAAGATGGAATCAATGTATTGTGACAACCATGTTTCCTTGCCTTTGCACACTCAATATCCACACCCGAAAGTCAGATCTGAAACGTCACTGGGAGCCTCTGCTTTCACAACTGCACCACAGGAGAAACAATACATTTTGATCAAACAATCAAGTCTCATGAAGTCACTCTAGTTATTGGTTATAACACCTGGAGAATTCACCGCCTACTGTACAACACAGCCTAACGCAAATGTAGCTTCTACCTAGTGTCTGATTTACCACGGTATTAACACAAATCTCTTCACCTCTGTATACATTTCAACATCTGCTTTTCCAGTTCTCTAAGAAGAGTTACCATTTAAACAGCGGGAGTCTATTTATTTTTTTAATGCATTAATGCATTTATACAAGGCACAATGTAAGAGTCTCCTCACCTAAGTTGACATCTATATTCAAATAGTTTATTGAATATTAGTGCAAATGTAAAAGCAGAAAGAAATTAACAGTTTTCCATTTCTGCCCTAGCAGCCAGCACTCCTCTTCCCAGCCTTCAACCACAGCAGGGATAAAGCTCATTTCTAGAACTTCAAGTACAAAAGGACTTAATCATCACAACTAAAGCATCTCTAATTATACAGACTGTACAGTCACTCTGAGCCTCAGGCAACCAAGGGGCAGTGTGTTGACAGACAATGCCTATTCTGACTTCTGCAGATGGCAAACAGCTCAGACACCACCAACAGTCTGGACAGAGTCCATAAATCCCACTTAGAAGTAAATTAGAACTGCAAGCTTTAGTAGCCACAAAAATGGATTTATTCAACTACACGATGCACAAGTTACAACCATGCCAGATACCACGAAGGAAAAAGAAGGTTTAAAAATGAGCATAATTCATTTTCAAAGGCATTCTTCAAAACACTACAAACAAAATCTGTGTGCAACAGAGACTAAAGCAGTTCTCCAAAATAAATTTGAAAGTAATAAAAAGTAGCTCTCTGTTAAAGCACTGCTATCTGACCATGCAAAAATAATCACATTACTCTGCTCTCAAGACTTAAACCAACAAACCATTCACACATCTGTTCAAGCCTTCTGGGACAACTACATGTACTGGAAAAACGGGACTGCTGGAACAAAATTTAGGCACTAGGGGAGAACCCCTGCGCTGAACAGATTCGTTGCGATAACCAAGGGCACAGCACAAGCCACTGATTTCATGCATCCGTAACTGGGTAATTTAGCCACACTAAGCCTCAGTGTGCAGCCACGAGCGCTCAGCCCAAGTTGTGCTCCCAAGGACGCCCCTCTCAGCTGCCAAGGCACAGCCAGAACCGCTCTACTCCAGTGGCAGCAAAACCCTCCCCAACGTTTCCTTCTCCGAGGAAGGAGACCCAACTCCCTCCGGCACCCGAGGACCAACCACGTGAAGCCCCGCTCGCCTCACTCCCTCGAGGGGTGTGGATCCGGCGTCACTCACCATGTGTAGATCTGCAGCTCGCTGGAGGGCACGTTGCCGCGGGAGAACTCATCCATGCGGTGGTGCCGCCCATTGTTGGTCGTGAACACGCGAAGCAGCAGCGGGCACGTTCTGCGGCGCGCAGGCGGTGCGCTGAGGGGCCGCGGGGATGGGAGATTGAGGGCGCCCGCTCGCCACGCCCGTTCCCGCGCCCCGCCTCCCCCCCCCCCGCCTCCCCCTCCGCGGACCTCACGACGTCTGTACAAACCCTCACCACTCCCCCCCCGCACCACACGGTGCCCCTGGCTCCGCCGCGCCCAGGAGCGGCCGGAAGGGCGGCGCATGGCACCACCACCCGAGCCCGGAAACACCTTCTCCGTCGATCGGCCTTCTCGGCTCCTTCTTGATCTCCTCCTGCGTCACCCGCGACTCCACCGCCATCTTGCCCCGCCGCTCCCGGATGTCCCGCCGCGCACCGCCCATCTCGCGAGAGCAGGGAGGGAGGGGCGGCCCCTGTGGGGCACCGCCCTCAGCCCTGGGGCGCCTCCCTGGGCGTGAGGGGATGGAGTTAAAGGGGTGTCTGAGGTCCGGAACAGTGCAATCGACCACTGTATTTAGCAGTCGAATGAAGTAAATTAGGGGTAGGTCATATTTAGAATGTATTTTTTTCCCCCCCAATATTGCATTCAGGGAAAGATCAAACGCCCAGGCTTCGCATTTACAGTCTTGGTTTTTTTCCACGAGTGAGATGATCTATTAGGTTAAATTTGAGTCTGTGGTTGCGTCTCACGAAATAGGTGGGAACATATAACATATATGAAAAAATACATAATACGTGTTTCTAATGCGGTAGCTTCTTTTCAAGTGTTGAAAGTTGTTTGTTATGCAGAATGGAGGGAAGAGGGGTTCGTTTGTTTCACGGAATTTACACTTAGATTTTCCTCGGGTGCTGTGAATTTATTTCTCATTTCAAGGGAGAAACTAAGTTTTGCTGTAAAATTATGCAGAAGTGTACGTGCTTGCAGGTGCAAAATGAGCAAATATCAGGGACTCACGGATTTGTGGATGCTGGGAGGGAACTGTGGAGGAGGCTGCCTGATCCACACCCCTGCTCAAAGCAGGATCAGCAAGGGCTGGTTGCCCACAGCCAGGTCTGAGTGGATTCTGAGTATGCCCAAGGATGGAGACCCCTGGGCAACCTGCTCCAGTGCTCAGTCACCCTCACAGTTAAAAAAAGAAGTTAATTTGGTTTTCTTATGATGTTTAAATTAAATTTCTAGTATGTCAGTATGGGCCCATTCATTGCCTCTGGTCCTCTGATGGGGCATCACTGAGAAGCTTGCTGTCACTCTTTGCTCCTTCCCACCAGGCATTCATACACAGTGAGACATCTCTCTCCAGGCCGAACAGTCTCAGCTCTCTCAGCCTATCCTCGTGCGACACATTTTCCCATCCCTTAACCGTCCCGTTCAGCTGTATTCGAAGCTGTATTATTACAGTGCTCCTGCACTGCTCACGATGCTCTGTTGATGCTTTCAGCAGAGTACAGAACAGAGCTATGTGCCGCTGAAGCCATGTCTCAGGGTCCCCAGTGTGCAATGTACTTCTCAGAGTCAGGAGGCTTAAGGGGCTACTTTCCCACGTGCAAGTCTAGCATCGGAAATAAATACAATAAGTTCTGCACCATGAAAAAAAGCAGGTGTTTGTTAAGGTGTTGTAACTTTGAAGCACCTGTGCTCTAAGGGTTGATTTCACATTTCCAAACACTGTAGATAAATGTTTCAAATGTATTATTTATTAAAAAAATAGGTAGGGGAGAAAGATATTATAAAACTATATTCCCATATGATGTTTCTGTGTACATCATAAAGAAGAAAAAGGGTTATGAGTCCATACTACATATACGAAAAAAAAGCTCTTGAAGTTCACCCTTATATAACAAACTACATTTTGTTTAAAATGTTAACTTATGGCTTACCTAATACAAGACAAAAGAACTAACAACCTACTAGAGTTCACCCTCAGCTTTTACTAACTTCCTTTTATAGTAGCCTGGATAATGTTGCATCACTTTTACTCTACATTAAGTTATAGTTACCAAAGGGAATGACTCAGCCTTGCCATCTTTTTGTGGGATTTCATTTCCCAGGCAATTATACAGTTTATTACACTGCTAAAATTAATTTTATCTGCCCTGATAATACACTTTTTGGGCTAAGTGTATGAACCAGCATTTCTGAAACAAAAGAATTTGTGTCTAGAATCAGGTATCATAAGCGAACAGCTGTAACAAATAAAGCACAGTTCTGCTCTGAATCTGAGTATTTCCTTCTGGTAGAACTTTTGGAATGGTTTATTTATGTGAAAAATGATCCTAGTGGGCTTGAGTTTTAACAAATTTAAGCATTAATTAATTTATTATTCATGAACTATATTAACAATCACAATTTATTTTTAGTCTAAAATCTTAGATTCTTATGTTACATATGTGGAAAAGAAGGTTGAAAATTATTTGGAAATGAAAATGCAGTTATGTGATCCATAACCTGGACTGTGAGGTGTGGGTTTTACTGGGGAGGGTGCTGTCTGGTTAAACAAGCCGTAACACCATAAACTGGGTTCCCACCGGTTTAGGCTGAAGTCCCAAATGTACCTAAGTTAGTCCAAGTGTTTGCTCTTGCCAAAGGCGGGGGATTTAGCTCCCACTGCCTGTCCTTACTCTCAGTCACGCTGAGGGCTTTTCCCCTCCCTTCTGCCAGGTGTGCCCTCACTAGATGCTTTCAAGAATAAGTTACGTTCCATAATGTAACATAAAACTTTTCATTGAGGGGCTGATTTGCCGTCAGTTTCTTGCATTTGACACTTTCTAAACTGATTCCATAATTGCTACACCTGGCATAAGGTGAGCAGTGGAAAGTGCGTGCCCAGGAGCAGCTGGGAGACAGAGGGAGAGAATAGGAGGGGAATAGGGTATGTCCCTTCAGTGACAGTGAGGTGGTTCATTGCTTTGCCCTCCCTTCACATTTTCCTAGGTTTTTGGGGGTGAGGGGTCCCCTCTGCTTGTTAGGGATGCTGTGTTCTGTGCAAACAGCGTATATATGTGCAGTGCAGACACATATATAGTGTATGCTATAGGGAAAACGAAAGCCCCTCACCGAGGTAGTGAGGCAGAGTTAGACTGTGTATAGGAGCAAGTCTCTAGCCTTTGTTGTTGTGAAGGAGACACCCAAAATATGACTCAAACGTTTTCAGATATGAATACCTGTAGAGCACTGAGACAAGTGGTTCAGAAGTGTGAATCGCCTCTTTAAGAATTGTTAATACACATTCTTATGGAAGTGGTTATTTAAATAGCAAACTGTTAATTGTTTATTGGAGCATCTAGGACAGGTATGAATGAGACAGCATGTTGGTGCAACTAGGATATGGGACTGGGCAAAGCTGACGTAGCCACTAGCGAAGAGCACTGTGAGTCAAGTACCCCATTGGCCTATGAAACACTTACCATAAGTAAATTGTGATTGAGAGGGAAAAACAAAAGGAGCACTTGATAGGGGATGACTTAAAACTTTCTAGACAGAACAGAAAGATGATAGCAAATAAAAAATGTCCTTGGAAAGATACATAAAGGAATGGCACAGCTGAGTCTGGGATATCAAGCGTGGAAGAAAACCTCCAAGGAAATAGAAAAATTGTAGCAGATGACCAGAACAAGTTGCTCCGAACATATCAGACCCAAAAGTGGTCTGGAAAAGACCAAAAGAATGCAAGTTCAAATAAGCTGAATTATCCTCAGCCTCTGCAGCACACTATTTCCAGGTTCCCAGGGCTCCCAGGACTTCTGGGTTATTGGCTACATTTGTGAGTTATTTCTAACAAGGACTACATACAGCTCTTCAATTTTTCATGGTTATATATGTATCCCATAAAGGATATCAAACAGAGAGGACTTGGTCTTTATCTTGATTATGGAAGGCAACAACACAATCAGCTTTAAGCACCTTTACAATCAACTGAGTGAGCAAAGTCTCAAATTTGATGGAGCTTCTACTGCAAACCAACTTTAACTGGTGGAGGAAGAACACAGGCACAATTTCTTTGCAAATACAATCACTGGTATTTCCTATATTTTGTGTCATGGTAACATCACAGGTACGTTTTAGGTTCAGAGTGCTCTGTGTGCAGTGGATTTCACTACAGTGTTTTGATTTCCTGTGTTTTGTACCAAAGTTAGTGTGAATTTCAAGAAGCCTGTAGTGCTGCTAAAAAATGGCACTGTTTTCATTTAATCCTCAGCTTTTGTTCACTGTCCTGTTTTGAATTTAAATGACTTGAGCTCAGAAAATGCGCCATAACTCTTGGGCTTCTGTGATCCTATTCAACTTGCACCTGAGTCAGCAGGTGAGTGAGTCAGTGTGGTACAGACTGGCTGAAATGGGCTTTTCCTTTGTGATGTAGAAAAGGACTCTGTCACTGTATGTGTAAAGCATGCAGAGACCCCCCAAGATGGTATCCTAATTCAGGAGCACCAAGACTTGGCTATCTGGGAGGAATGTATACTTCTGTATAAATAACGTATATGTTTTCTTCCTTTTTTCTTTTTTTTTTTTTGTAAAGTCATCAGAAGGACCACAAGTTAATAAAAATGCTGTGAAGATTATTTACTGTATACAATCTCACGAAATGATTTAACTGTTAACATGACAGTAGCACCATTCAGTCTGTGCAGCCTTGTGCACACTGCATGGACACAGGCGGAGTGTGCAAGGCAGAGCCACTGCTGTGCCTTGTAAACAAGCTGCCTCCTACAGTGTAAGACCTTGATTAAAGTTGAAAGTTGCTTGTGTTGTTGCCAAACATTATAATTCTGCCATTCGGCTGGAACTATTCCACATCAGGTGTTTCCTGAAAGAGCATCCTCAGGATGCTTTTTTTTTCAGTTTCAGAAAAAATTGTTCTAAGAATAACATATTAGGCAGATGAACATTATCAATTCATATTTCTGTTATTCTTCTTCATTTTAAATACCTTCAGCATTTTGTCAGACAACCTGCAGCATCCACATACTTGAGGAAGAAATAAAATTTGGCAGAGATGCTTACTCCTGTGTCAGAAATGTTCTCATAACGCAAATACACTTAAATTAACTGTCATCGTTTTTTAAAAAAGAACCTGTGATTTCTCTGTAGTCAGCTGAGACTAATATTGTCCACCTGGGCATGTGAGGGATTCAGAAGGATGTCCACAGTGCTTCTGAGCTCTGCAGCAGGCCTGGGCATGGGAGCTGGGAACAGTGGGGCTCTTCCTATTTTTTCTTAGAGCGCTACTCCCTGCAGTGGGCAGTGACAAGGGATGCAGGCTATGACCCTGTCCACATCCCCTGAGCAGTGTGAGGAGGGAACTGGAGAGCCACAGCAGTTCAGGCCAATCCAGTGCAAAACTGCTTGCAGTGTAAATCAACAAGTATGTGTTTTGCAAGAGAGATCCAGCAAAAATTGTAATGACTGCTTGAATTTTACCTGGAAGAGACCGGAACAAGCTGGAACTTATAGGTGTCAGCAGAGGAAAACACAGTTTCAAGTAAAGCAAAAGTAACTCCTGGTCTGTCACGTAAATTTCGTTTCTTTTCTATACAAATATCTATGAAGGTGAGATGGTGAGGTGTACTAAATATTCTATTGATTTTTCCTGGTGGAGTTGTAGACTCAGTTACAAAATATAAAATTAAGGAAGAAACGTTGCCAGAATCTAAACCTGGATTTCATTAAAACATGTTGTCATTCCTCTATAAAATACATCTGCTACAATGTTCCAGAAACTGTAGACACACAATAGAGTAATAAACTGCTGTTATAACTTGGGCAATACTCTACCATAGATTCCTGATTCCCCCCCTACTGTTTGTATGAAATTACCTCAGTACAGAAATGTTCATGCACTGTGAGGGAGGAACAAATGGGTTGTCATTTCAGTAAGTGGAAATTTTAAAAATTGTGTATAAGATATGTTTTATAGAGAGGACAACCAGCATCAGAAGTTGGTCACCCTGTAATTCACTGCAAATAGGTTGGCAGTGTGGCCCCTGCCAGCGCTCCCTGGTAGCTATGTTTTCTGGTTTTCCTTCACTGGGGCAACTCCACTACTGGAAGCAGTCATGAGAAAACAACCCTGTATGAAGGTTACTTTCACTGCTGGTGCTTTCCCTGCTTGCTGGTGCTGCTGCCACCTGTTGAGTAAACCAGTTTTCCCTGGGTAATGCAGAGGCTGCCTGACCTGCAGCCCCTGCCACAGCTGCTCTGAGGGCAACAACACTATTGTCCAAATGCCCTGCGGGGCAAAGCCAGCATGCCCCCTTGCAACATCATCATCTGGAAGAGATGCCCTTAATATTGTCTTCCATGTTTCCTGTGCAAACAAATTCCTTCCCTTCCTGCTTCCTGGATTAATGTGATCCCATCCTTGAACACAACACAAAAGTCTGAGAAGGGGGTGAGTGTCTCCATCTAATAGACACAGTCCTGCTCATGCTTTGGTGGGAATATTTCCATGAATAAGTGTTAGCAGATTAGCTTGATGGTTCCTTCAGATTCTTCTCCCAAATATCTGTTATTTTTCCTTCCCATGGAAGAATAATATTAAAATACTTAACCTTCGTCTCCTAAAGTAGAAAATTCCAAGATATCCAACTGAGTGTACCAAAGTATATATATTTTATACACAGCTCTCTGGCTGTAGTTCTCTTCAGCTTTCCATACATCTTTAGAGGTTTTCAGTCTGTAGCACACACTGTTCCTATTGAAAATAGTAGGTGAATAGAGATGCATCCTGCACACCCAGAATAGGTATTTCCTTTTGTTTTCTGCCCCAGTATGACAGATCTTAACACAAAAAACCTCCCATGTCTGTGGCATTTCACACTGATTCTCTAATGATGAGAGAACTGTTGACAAGTAAATCCTCTCTGGGCAGCCACAGTAAGAGGCATGTTTTTTCTGGCTTCGTTCAGGGGCTCAGAGTCCTGCAGAAAGTTTATGAGAGCAGTGCCTATCCTTCATAACAAAGGCTGATGTCGTGTAAGCCATTAACCTGTGTCCTGCCTCCAGAAGCATCATCATAAATAGTCAAGCAAAACTTTTCTCCAAAATAAGTAGTTCCATGTGGCAAGCCTTGTCAAGCACAAAGCAAAGCCACAGCACCCTGAGACAGCTCAGCTGCCTCGCAGAAGTATCTTTTGTGGCTCTAACTTTGTCTCTTTTTCTTTTTTCTTTGTTTTTTTATTGTTTTTTTTCTGAGTGGCCACTTATGACCAAAATGTTCTGGCTGCAAAAAATTACATGCAACATCTTGAATAGTTCAATATAAAACCAAATTGTTTTCTGAATGCTATGTTTTATATATTGCAATATCAATTAACTCTAACAATGTTTTTTTGCAGAAAGGAAATGTCCATCGCTAGGAATTTACAATATGTGATGTTTGAGTCCAGAATGAATTCTGACAGCTTGGTTACATTAAGCTCCTCAGAGACACAGAGCTTAGTGGAAACACTGACATAATCTTAATGGTAATGGCAGGAGTAGTGCCTGAATAGGCATAATGTAAGGCAGAATCACTTTGGCTCCCCCAGATCACAGTAACTTTGAAAAAAAAGTTGATAGAAAATTTGTGCATGCCTACTTCTTGAACCAAGAAAGAATAATCTCTCTATGTACCGCTGACTAGCGTTATCAGCTGTATCATATTCCATTTTGCACATGGCAGAAGGCGCTGGGGAAATTCAAGGGACATTTGTTGCAAATGTGTGAAGTTTGCTGCAGAGCAATGAAAGCACATTGGGGTTGTAGATGAGCGATTGTAAGGGCTCAGGGAGAGGTGCACCCAGCAGCTGGGGTGCTGGCAGGAAGAAATCAATGCTTTTACATGCCTTGCTGTTCCTTCCCTGTCAGCTCTCTTGGCAGAGCTGGTCATGGTGAACTCTCCATAGACTTATTACAATGAAACAGCTTAGCAAAGGCTTCATAGTTAAATAGTTTACAGTAATCCTTTGCTCTTGCCTGGAGTGGGTGAGTAGGGGATCACACAAACAGCTGTGCTGGCACATCAGTGGGTCAGAGGGGATGGTAATAAAAGGCATCCTCCTTGCAGTGGTTCAGCTGGAGTCAGAAGACAACATCTGTCCATAACCTAATGCTTTCAAATGACAAGCTGAATGATGTGACAATTTATGTGACAGCATGACAGACTGTGACATTTCAGATTGCTGTGAGCAGTGCTCTTTGTGTTCACAAGATGTATAAGAAAGTGCAGCACTCCAAAAATTGAATAAGTGCCTCACAGACTTGCTGGGGGAAAATTCCTGCACATGAAGAAAGGGAAAGGAAAGAAACTATTTAAAAAGTTGATAGGAAAAAAATAATCTTAGGTTGATACTACTTCACAGTTAGCTTTGTGCTTTTTTACCCCTATTACAAAGCTGAGAATAACTCAGAATCATTTCTACAAAACTTCAGGGCATGGAAGAGCAGGAGAAATGGCACTTCTATACCTCTTAGATTAGATTGTTCAATGTGAAGCAACGTAAAATAAGCTCTAGTTTATTTGGGTTTGAGGAATGTAAAGGCATAATAATTACCAGCTGATACACCAATTTAGTGCAGGTGTTAAGAGTTTTTTTAAAAGATACTGAGTGATAATGACTCAAAGTTGTCTTTAAAAAGAGATCTCAGATTTTTCAAAGAAATAAATACTAGAAAAAGAGACTCCATTATATGAAAGGAAGTGAAAGTCTCAAGGACAAGAAGTGCAAAATTCTATTCCTAGAGGTATGGATAGATTCCCTGCCTGTTAGAGACAAGTGATTACTAAGCATGAAGGTTTGAAAATATAGAAGTGAAATATTACGAACACAAGGCACAGTTACTACTACATACAGATTCTGATGTATGGGCTAGATCTTAAAATGCTGCTGAAGTTCAGCAGTCTGGTTGCTGATTGCTTCTTTCAGACTTGGCTTTACCCAAAAAAATATGGATCTGCTGCTCAAACATGCTTCAACTATGCTTTCAGAATGAGATACAAAAAGGATTTTAGACCAAAGATGAAATTATACACTGTAAAAGTAATTACTTGACTTCTGATTAGAAACCATTCTATTTAGAATGAGAGATTCATGAGTGTCCATCCATCTTGGGCTGCAAACAAAGCAGGAAGATTTCTGTGTTTGTGTTAACATAGTTGTAGTTCTTCTTTGAACTATGGCCAGTGAACGCAAATGATTTGGTGTACGGAGGGGTTACGTGTTTTTCATTATATGTTTAGGTGGCAGATGAAATCTTTGGTCACTCATGGAGAAGTTCTCACTCCATTTGCACTCAGGGGCTCCTGTATTTTGATGAACGCTTTTTCATTCTTAGAGCCTCTTTTCTTAAGTTGTAATTTTTGGTGGTGTCAGTGGTGGAAGACCACCAAGAATGGGCTGTGCATCTGCTTCTGGAAATTCTGCAGCTCCTCCTCCTCCTGCTCTGCAGATTGTGAGTTGTAGGGCTCAGTCAGCTCTGTACACATGCTGACAGGTGAACTGTGGGGGATTTTACAGTTTCTTCAGGCTGCTTGAATGAGTCCTGGCTTCTTGCTGGGACAGCAATCCCACAACCCCAGCCACCAGGATTGTAAGTGGCTTTAGTGCAAGCTAGCTAGCAGAGATAATAGATGGTAAAAGGTACTTGAAAGCAGCTGGTCCTTGGCAAGATTGAAAAATGTCAGGTGCAAGTGTTATTGGTCCTACCTGTCTGTCACTGATGGAGCATGAGGAAGGCTGCGGGACAATAATGAAATGTGAGAATTATATTTTGTACACACTATTTCCTGGCCCAGCCAGGAGCAAAGCCAAAACTGTGACAAACAGCAATGCAGTCTTTTGCTACTGTCATAGCTTTTAAAAGACTTCCAGAAAATATGAATCCTGCTTCCCTGAGTGTAACAATGTGTATCTAATCCCCAACTACCTTTTTTTTTTTTTGTTGCCAAATTATAAACAAGCCCTCTGACTTAGGGAGGAGTGTGCAGAACGCCAGGCTCTCTGCTTGACATATGTGTGAAAACCTTCACTCACTGGAGCACTGTAGCAGGAGAGGGGTGAGATAGGCACAGTGCAGTTGAGGTGTCCTGGCACAGGGAATGTGGCCATGGCAGGTCCCCAGGGAGTTTGAGCCAAGGCACACGCCTGTCAAGCCACACCAGCACCTTCATAGGGGACAAACTGGGACATTAAACTCCTCTCACTGCATAGCTGATTCAGCCCCTGCACTGTCCCCATGCAAGTAAGTAACACATTTCCTCCCTAAAATGATTTTGCATTTCCCTAAAGGGTTCTTTAAATATCCATGACACAAAGTGCAAAGGAAAAACTGCTGAAATTTGGTCCTGCTTAGGGTAAGGTTACAATATAAAGGATATGAGGCAAGTTATCATTTCATTGTGCTTTACTAGTGCTTGTAATTTACATCTCATTGCTTTCAAGGCCTCTGCTGGCAATATTTCCTTCTTCTAAGAATAGAGTGTAAAGGTATTTTAAGAATTCTAGTTGTCGTACAATTAATAGGGTAACACTTTGTACTGAGTAAAATAATCTGCTTGTTTTGAGCAGTAACAGTATTTTGCATGTAAAAAACGGGTAATGGGGAAGAATGTTTTATTGCCAGCACTTTTCCTTACACGGGGATGAATCACTTACATTCTTGGCAACTGAACTCAAATTCACAAGAATGCTCAGTTTGATCAACTTCCTTCAAAACACTAAGCTCAAAGTAAAGAGGAAAAAAGAGAGAAAGAAACTTGGATGGGTTTGGATGAGGAAGATATTACAAGATGGACATCCAAGCAGGAAGACAATAAATCTAGTGTACAAATTGTTTAGCCCAAAGCAAGTCACTGACTTGCTGTTACAGGAGGGTCCAGTCTAAATTAAGAGGGTAGTGGAAGAGGGGAGGGGGGGAAAAACGAGGAGGAAAAGAGCCAGAGCAGAGAAAGAAAACCCTGCTGATCTGGCAGACATGGCGGATGTTGTGTCAAACATGAGTTTATTTGCTAACAAAACTATGAATTTTCAAGAAAAATTACCACCCTTCCCTTCAGATTGGAAGAGTGTCCTCAGAAAAAAAAAAAAAGGAGAATACAGTTAGTTTAGGCATGAGGAAGGTGCCCATGCTCAGGCCATGGTTTCACACACCAAAGGCTGAGGGTCCTGAGGGACCTTCTTTGTCAGCAGTGCGAGGTTAGCCAAGCCATCCCCTGGTTGCTCCTCTCCACCTGTACCATGGAGGTAGGGATGGCACTTAAAATGGTCCCTTTTGGTTTTATTCTAACAGATTATTGTTCAGCTGAATTGGTTCCCTGGGCCAGTTCACCAAGCAGCCACCCATGGCACTGCACAACATACCCAAGTGTCAGTGGAGAGAACAACAGGGGTACAGGAACACGACGGAGAGGGAATGAAGAAGCTGGACAGGCACCCCTGCTGCTACTGTGCCACCTCAGCTGCAGTCTTCAGCACAGCACTGGTCTAAGGGACATTTGGCCCTGCTGCTCCTTTCTGCTCAAAGGCAGTCAAATGGCAGCCTCGATGAAACCAGCACAACTGATTGTTGGCTGAAGTAAAAACAACCCAACAAAACCCAAAACATTATTTAGTGTGGAATTTCCCTTTTTCTAGGTCATCCTGTGGTCATGCAAACAGCTGTGCCTCGATATAAAAGCATGACTGCGAGGAGTGGTGGAATCCAAGGAGGGAAGTACTGTTCCCCAAAATAACACACTTCTTCTGTGTATCTGACTTGGTATCTTTTGATTTCCCCCTGCTCTTCACCCCAGTGCTCTGCCACTCTGCACCTGCAGTGCACACGGCTGCAGCACCTCAGGATGCTTAAGATAAGTGTGAGTGTGTCACGTCCTGCAGACAGCATAGGGCTGCAGTGCCTCTGTCCAGGGTGTCCCCCCAAAGCATATTTGGTACTTAGTGGGGAAAAAACAACTGGGGAAGAATGAGAAGGTATAGGTTCAGGAGGGCTGTGCCATGCTGCAAAGGATAAGTACAACTCAAAGCAAGACCCAAGATACTGCAGCAATGTTGGTGTCTAATACCCTTGGCATCACACAATTCCTGTTGTGTGTCCTCAGGATCCTAGTTTCAAGTGTTGACTGCTTCTGTCATGCTCTGTAGTGCCTGAGCAGTGAATCCAGTATTCTTCTCTGATTCTGTAATCATATATGTTGCTTATACATGGTAAATCTCACACTTTTGTGACACTGTGAAATTACTATGTATTCATCAAGCAACTATATCCCATTCATAGAATAAGATCAGAGCTTCCTGGTCTGGTTTCCTGCACACAGATTGTACAATAGGTCAGCATAGGTCCTGGGGATATGTCCAGGTTTTCCACATGTGTAGCCTTCCTATCCAAGCTCCAGTCCAGACAATACTCAAACATCTCTGCAGGCAATTTTTCTGGGCTTAAAAAGAAAACACCTAGCAAATCTGGACACAGGATAGCCCCAAGTCAGAGCCTCTGACAAATATAAAACACCGGACCAAGCTCCCAAGGCAAAATGTGTGGCATCTATGCACTGGCACTATTGGACAAAAATCTGCCATAATGAAGAGGTACAGCCTAAACTAGATCTTTCCCAGCCTTATTCCCTGTAAGGAAGGACTGGTTTGACTCTCCCCACCATGAAGCACAGTCTGTTCTCTGTTCTACAACCTGCTCACTCTTTCTCCTGTCTCTCACCGGAATCAGTGTGAAACGCAGCGCAGACGCTGCTCCGAAACCAAGGGGGCTGGGCACTGAGAAAAGGGAGATTTGTATGCAATGAGCCTGTGTATTCATGCATCAGAGAAACTGTGGTGGCAATGGTGTTCTCTCATAGTAATGCAGAGCGAGACGGAAACGGGATGAAGTTTGTATCAGGATTAAAATAAGCAGAACAAGAGCGAGTTGTTGTTTTGGGGAAAAGGAAAGCAGTTGATGTCAAAACGTTTCACCGATTTGGCAAAAATGCCAAGCTGGCCCTGCCTGCAGCATACACGGACTTCAAAGGCATTATCTTGAATAACGATTAGAGAGAGCCAGATCGCTGCTTCCGACATGTATTTTGCTGAGGTCAAATGATATGCAAGGCTATACCCCAAGGGTATGTTTTCCTTCTGATGCCAAGTTGCTGACACCTCTGGCTGCAGTTTGTGGGTTCAGTCTTGCTTTAGCTGTGTAGACCCAAAGGGAGCTCAGTTCTGACCCAGGACCCACCAGGAAGAGTGGGTCACACTCTCACAACCCGTCACTTCGGGAGCGCCGCCCCACAGTGGGAACACTCTGAAACAGCGGTGAGCCGGTACTCAGGAGGGGCGTGTGGTTCTCAAACAGGATGCAGGCTGAATAACCCTCCATTCCTGAAGAGGGTGGTCCCCGAAGGTCAGGGCTGCCTTCAATGGTGTGGCAGTGTGAGAGGAAACTGCCTCAGAGGGTGCTTTCATAATGCTATGACTATGAATAAATTCAGCTTGTTGTACTCCGGGTTCCCAAGTGTTAGTGATCAAAATTGTGAATAGGAGAATAAGGTTAGGAAAAGAACAATTCTCCAGCTAAACTTTCATTACAGGATGAACAAAGGGTCCTCCTCCCCCTCCCCTTTGTCTGATTTCGGACAAAGGGCTTTGCATCCCACGTAGGAGCTTTCTTTGCTGCCTGGGAGGAACATAGGGATTGTAGGTGATACCAACTTGATAGGGCTTGGCTCACAGAGTTGCATAATACCTGGGGTTGGAAGGGGCCTCTTGATGTGATCTAGTGCAAACCTCTGCTCAAGCAGGGTCACTTACAGCAGGTTGCCCAGGACCATGTCCACTCAGATTTTGCAAATCCCCATTTATGGAGGCTCTGAAGCCTCTCTGGGCAACCTGCTCCAACTCTGAACAGACAGGCAATGATCAGAGACCTGATGTCAATCCAGAATTTTTTGATGCTTTTCACCGTTACAGTAAATTATTAAAGTACAACCTGAATAAATGTACTTGATACTCATTGACTCTGGTTCTGGTGAGGCTGGGTATAAAACAGTGTGGGGCAAGACTGATCATACTTAACCCAGTTGCATAATTATGAGAAAAAGACAGTCGAAGAGACAGTTGGGTGCTACATGGGATTAACACACTGTGGCCCTGTGGGAACTCCCCCGGTTCAGGATAGGGGTGACCATTAATCCAGTCAGTGCTGTGCTAATTCAGTGGAAGGAGGACCAAGGGTCTCTGAATCTGTAACAACAATAAAGCCAGAAAAACAATGGAGATTTTTCATCCTTTAAGACACAAAGATTTTTCTGGGAATATTTGTCCCTTAAAATCCAGAAGACAAGGGAACAGACAGGGTCTTGCTTTCTGTTCCCATGCTTCCAAGCCAGCACTTTACCCTGACCGTCACAGTTACCAGGGTATCCTCTCAGTTCTGGCAAGAGATCTTATCTGAAATCTTAACAGAGGCACATTTAGACTATTCAAGGCGGTTTTATATTGCTCAAGCTAAAGTCAGTGAAATGTTTTAATTAGCAAGCAAACACAGTCTGTCACTTTGTGTGATGCACAGAAATCTGTCTGCTTCCTCCCTGAGTACAGCACAGCATGTCTAATCCACTGGCTACTATAATTAGGGTAGGGTAAGCATTTATATGGCACTATAAAGGTGAACTGGGTGCTTTGCAAATACAAAAACACTAATCTCATTCCCAAAGAATTCAGAGTCAAATGTGGTCAAGAAAAAGCACAATTGTCTGCAGGGAAAAACTGGATCCTGCAGAGACCAAGAATCACCAGGGCAGGTCTGAATGACAGATCTGGAGAGGGAGACTCCTGGGCTGAATGACTGGATGCCACTCAGAAACACTAGGGTTTCAAAAAACTTTCCTAATCTGCCATGGACCTCATAAGGGACCTTCAGGAGCCAGGGACTCTGTGCATGTAAATCTCCCTGTAAAACTGGTATTACTTCAACACATTCAGCTTCCACAATAAAGGCAGGCTATGGAACAGAGGCTGGGAGGAGACTAGAGGTACTGTGGCAGGATAGCATCAGGAGACAGAAAGCAAGAGTGGGAACAGGGGTAAAAAAGGGAAAAACCTCTAAAGAAGGAGAAAGCAGGGAACCAGTGGCAAGAAAAAGAAACAAGATGGGATCCTTTAAGTGCGTGTGTGTGAAAAAGAATGTAGATTAACAACCTTTCGGTTAGGCTAAAGGGAGTACAGAAAGCCTGAAGAGTAGTTGTCAGTGAATTACAGTAGCTGAAACAGGTGATGGCCAGAGCATAGAGAATAACTGTAGTCATGGTGATAGAAAAGCAAGAACGGCTTCAAGAAGAAGTACTGAGACAGAAACTAAAAGCTTCAGATTGGGTCTTTAATGAGAGACCAATGATGTGAAATAAAAGGAAAGAAAAGAACCCAGAAAAAATAGAGGAAGTAATAAAATCTGATTTGAAAGAATTGATTATTTATATTGAAAAAATCAGCTTGAGGTGTAATTAATAGGTAATAGTGCCAAGGACTTCAGGAGAAGAAATTAAAAAAGCCACAGTGATCTGAAACTGGATAGTCATGGACAGAATAGAAAATCATTTCCCCTCTAGAAAGATGCAAGCAGAAATGGTGAGGTGTGATCAGGGGAGGCAACTGGAACAATCAGCAGTGCCGTGTTTCACAGGTCACCAGACAAAAAACTTCAGCTACACCAATATTGCCATTTGGTGTCACCCACTCTGTGCACCTCCTGTCACTTGCCAAGATGAGGATTTAGTGTGATATTTCAAATGGACATGAAAAGACGACATTTCAAGTGGCCAAAAAAACACTCATTGCACACAAACACAGTCTTTGCTTGCATTTCACAACATTGCACAAGGCTTAAAAAGTAACTTCCAAATTTGCACACCCATATCACTATGTACACAGAGGATGGCTAAAGAGATCTGATGTGCATTGAAATTCATGTCATAGCCTGAGCCTGCCCTCTTGCTCCATACACACCAAGGGGCTGGCATTGTGGAGAGCGTTTGAGCATCTGGAATCTTTGAGAAGAGGGAAATAGAGAGAAGATCAATTAGACTGATCTTTTTAGGCTAAAGGGAGTACAAAGGAGCATGGAGAGTAACTGTGAATAAATTACAGCACTTGAATCAAGAAATGGCCAGAGCACAGAGAAGATTTTTAAAAAGGGAAAAAAGAAAGACCCACAGAACTACAGGCCAGTCAGTCTCACCTGGCAAAATCCTCCTGGAAACTGTGCTAAGGTGTATGAAAAATGAGGTGATTAGTGATGGCCAACATGGCTTCACTAAAGGCAAATCATGCCTGACAGATTTGATGGCCTTCTGCGATGGGGTGACAGAGTTGATGGATAAGAGAGCAACAGACTTCATCTGTCTGGGCTTGTGCAAAGCATTTGACACTGTCCTGCATGACATCCTTGTCTGGAGAGACACGGATTTGATGGATAGACCACTCAGTGAATAAGGAATTGGCTGGGTGGTCACACTCAAAGAGTTGTGGTAAACAGCTCAATGTCCAAGTGGAGACCAATGACAAGTGCTGTCCCTCAGGGGTCAGAACTGTGGCTGGTGCTCTTTAACCTCTTTGTCAGACACATGGACAGTGGGACTGAGTGCACACTCAGCAAGTTTGCTGATAACACCAAGCTGTGGGGTGCAGTGACCATGCTGGAGGGAAGGGATGTCATCCAGAGGGACCTTGACGGGATTGAGAAGTGGGCCCATGTGAATCTCATGAAGTTCAAAAAGGCCAAGTGAAAGGTCCTGCACCTGAGTCAGGGCAATCCCAAGCACAAATACAGACTGGGTGGAGAATGGATTGAGAGTAGCTCTGAGGAGAAAGGCTTGGGAGTGTTCATTGACAAGAAGCTCAACATGTCCTGGCAGTGTGTGATTGCAGCTCAGAAAGCCAACTGCAACCTAGGCTGCATCAAAAGCAGTGTAGCCAGCAGGTCAGTGGAGGGGATTCTCCCTCTCTAGTGTGCTCTTGTGAAACCCCACTTCAAGCACTGCCTCCAACTCTGGGGTCTCCAACATAACAAGGACCTGTTGGAGTGAGTCCAGTGGGAGGGCCATGAAGGTGATCAGAGAGCTGGAGCTCCTCTCCTATGAAGACTGGCTGAGAGAGTTGGGATTGTTCAGCCTGGAGAAAAGAAGGCTCCAGGGAGACCTTGTAGCAGCCTTCCAGTATCTAAAGGGGGACTACAAGGGAGCTGGAGAGGGACTTTTTATGAAGGTGTGTAATGACAGCACAAGGGGAAATGGCTTTAAACTGACAGAGGGCAGGTTTACATTAGATATTGGGAAGAAATTCTCCACTGTGAGGGTGGTGAGGCGCTGCCACAAGTTGCCCAGAGAAGTTGTGGATGCCCCATCCCTGGAAGTGTTCAAAGCCAGGCTGGATGGAGTTTGAGCAACCTGGTCTAGTGAAAGGTGTCCCAACCCCATGGCAGGGGGTTTGGAACTAGGCGACCTTTAGGATCCCTTGCAACCCAAACCATTCTATGATTCTATTATTTGTAGTCATGGTGATAGAAAAACAAGAGCCACTCAAGTTGTTTTGCATGCTGTCATGAGATGCTGCTTTAAAACAATTTGTTGTGACTTCTGTGTCTCTATTCACTTTGATTTACCGTAAAACAATATTCCTATTCATGTGTTTTTCACATTCCAAGACTTAACGAAGACTTTACTCATTTAAGTTACAGACTCATTATAACCAAATTCTGTATTTTTATTATTTGCAAATCACATCCAATCCACAGTTTACAGACTGGTGATGAATAAAAGTTCCACCCTAACATTCAGAGCCTTTTTGCTTTGATTCTGGAGTTAAGATTTTATGAGCTCTAGCACAGTATGCAAAGGCAACATACAGCAGAGGGTAAAAGAAAACAGCTAAAAATTGAACGTATGTTTAGGACTGCTGTGATGCTTTTTAGACAAGGACCTGTTTATTCCTGAAGTGAGCTAAAAGCAGTGGCTGGTGTGGGAAGTTAGTTCAAAACAGGTGTGGGTTGAAAAATTGTGTGGAAAACTAGGAGACACGCAGTGATAATGGCAGTCATTAAATATGAACACGTGGTGGTGAAGCATTTTTGGAGGGGAAAGTCTCAGTTTTGATGATGTTTTCATGTTATATTATCCTCTGATGATATTCTAGTAGAGCATTGTGGACAGCTGAGTCCTACTTTCAGTCTCCTACTGTGGTGGATTGACGCTGGCTGGATGCCTGGTGTTCACCAAAGCCGCTCTATCACTCTCCTTCTCAGCTGGACAGGGGAAAGAAAATATAACAAAAAGTTGATGGGTTGAGATAAGGACAGGGAGAGATCATTCACAAATTACTGTCATGGGCAAAACAGACTCTACTTGGGGAAAATTAATTTAATTTATTATCAATCAAATCAGAGTAGGATAATGAGAAATAAAACCTAATTCTTAAACTACCTTTCTCCCACCCCTTTCTTCTTCCTGAATTCATTCCTAAATTCTCTGCCTTCTCCCCCACAGTGGTGCAGGGGAACAGGGAATGGGGATTGCAGTCATTTCATCACATGTTTTCTCTGCTGCTCCTTCCTCCTCAGCAGGAGGCTCCTCACACTTCTTCCCTGCTCCAGTGTGGGGTCCCTCTCACAGGAGACAGTCCACCTCGTACTTCTCCAACGTGAGTCCTTCCCACGGGCTGCAGTTTTCCGTGAACTACTCCAACATGGGCTCCCCACAGAGTCACAAGTCCTACCAGAAAACCTGCTCCAGTGTTCGCTCCTCTATCCATGGGTCCACCAGTCCTGACAGGAGCCTGCTCCAGCATGGACTTTCCACTGCCTTCTTTGGGCATCCCCATGTTCTGGCTTGGGGTCCTCCATGGGCTGTAGGTGGATCTGTGCTCCCCCATGGACCGCCATGGGCTGCAGGGGCACAGCTGCCTTGCCATGGTCTGCACCAGGGGAATGTCTGCTCTGGCACCTGGAGCACCTCCTGCCTGAACTCCTTCTCCTTCACTGAACTTGGTGCCTGCAGAGTTGTTCCTCTCACATTTTCTCACTACTCTCTCTGGCTGCTGCTGTGCAGCTCTTTTTCACCCCCTTCGCTGATGGGCTGAGCCTTAGCAGTCTTGGAGCTGGCTGGCGTTGGCTCTGTCGGACATGGGAGAAGCTTCTGGCAGCTTCTCTCAGAAGCCATCCCTGTAGCCTCCCCGCTACTCAAACCTTGCCATGCAACCCCAATACACCTACAGTGGTCTCTCAGAATTTTCCCCAACAAATTTTTATGGGCTGCAATCCTGAATCTGATTTCAATAAAGCTTTCTCTTTAAAATGGATGTGTGGCACAAGATAAGTCTCAACCTGCAATTTTCTGTTTTCGTTGCAAAGGCCACGTGATACTTAACCCCCATCCTTCCATCCTACTTGTGATTATACCAACGGAACTGTAGGATTTGGGCCAAGTTACTTTATTTGTGCAAGTCACTCACCTCACAGACAACAGTAAATACCCTCTGTGGGTTTTCTGGTGTCCTTCTGTGCTGATAAAGCTATGTAAACAAGCGCAAAGCACACAGGATCTTGGCTCCCAGGGTACACAGAGGTGTGACTGTAGTTTTTCCTGTACTCAGTATCATTCTCTCTCCCCCAAGAAAATATGTGAGGCTTGTTGACTGGAGCTTCTTATGCTGCTTTGAGATGCCTTGCCAAGTTGTATGTTATCCCACTTCCTTCCTGCAGGCAATCCAAACAGTGGAGGCTTCCCCTGGAGCCCTGCCCCTCACAACTGCACCACACAACTGCTCAGCTCTCAGGCCCTCTCTTACAGTGCCAGAAATGTGGTAGCTGAGTGCTGGGCTCAGCATGAGCTCTGAGAACCTGCCACTTCTGTGGGCAGAACTTGAGCAGGAGAGTGCTGGAGCCCAGCCGTGCTGTGAGATGCTGTGGGATGGCATGAGCCAGCGGCTGACACCTCACCCGCTGCAGCTCAGCGCCGTCCTGCAGATGTGGCAGGGATGCGACATGAGGCCAGCTCCGTTGGCACGGTCACCATGAAAAGCCAATTTATTTAGGAAAATGAGGTGGGGCAATAGGCTTACAGCACCACTGGAAAATAACTGTGTGTCAAAGAGAGGCCTAGCAGTGAGGATCTGAGCTTCTGCAGACTAATTAGGGCAAGACCTAAGTGTTACGGGTTTACTCTAGAGCTTTGTGTCTGGGCAATATCCTGTAACCAAGTACCCAAAACTGAGACTTCCCCTCTGACTCTGTGTTTTGCATCCTTTTTTAATTTTTTTGTTGTTTTTTTTTTTTTTAAACTGACAGTATGATCTAGTTGCCGACCATTATTCAGGAGATGAGGATTCTAGGATTCTGGTCCTGGCTTTGCCATTGAATTGCTGTGTTCCTTGAGAACATTCACGCTTCTCACTTCAACTTCTCTGTCCATCTTCTCTGCAGAGATGTAATTAATGTCTGCTCCAAAGAGGTGGTCCCTTATTATGGGTTTGGGGTTTTTTTGATAGCAATTGCAGCCTTCTGGTGCACCGTCACATATAGCAAGGTTAACTGATACTTTCCCCATGCCTCTGGAATGTTCTCTTTTTGTAGCTGTTTGACACGTGTGATTGCCTTGCTTCAGCATGGTCTTACTGCTATTTCTTTTTTAATTTATGGCTACTTCTGTCACCTATTTCCCTCACTCTGATACAAAAGCAGATTTTTTAAAACCAGAGATATAAATAGGGGTTTTTTAAAGAACTCAGCACTTCTGTCTATAGCTGACATCTATCTCTGTTTCCCTGTTTCCACTGAAGTCTTATTCGGTGTATCTAGAATATATGGATGCACATAGTTCAATCTCCTACAGTTTGACTTCCATGTTTTATATCAGCTCATCCGTTTTTCCTTGTGCATTACTGATGTCAGTCTGCAATCTGTCTAGTTCTCTTCCTTTGCACTGTGTCTTTTTCTTATCCATGTACTTCCTTGCCCATCTGTACTATTATTTTGTCTTTGAATGCACATTAATAGTGCTTCTGAACAGATACCAGTGCCCCTTTTTCTGTCCCATTCCTTCCTTTACTCTGTTTCATGTCCAGTTTCTCTCAGAATTTAATCAGTTGAAAATCATTACTGTTATTTCTTTTCCTTTAGAGCTGACTTAGTCATAATAACAAAGCTTACAGGGACAGATCCAAGTCTTGTTCAAAGATCTTATCCAAAGCTTATTACCATGGTCACTATTTTTTTGATAATCTTCCAACTATACTTCCCTCCTTTTACAGACTCTGGCAGATCCAGCAAAATCTCAGAAGAGGAATGGTTTCCTCTGAGACCCACATGAAGTCCAAACCACACATTAAGCTGGAAACCCAAAATGTGTTCAATTGATATCTAATCTGACACTTTCTTGTCCTTTTCTGAAGTATCGCTTTTCCTTGTATGGTTTTTGATAAGGCAGCCCATTAAAAGTGCTAACTTGTGACTCAATTCTACCCTTTAGCTGGGAGAGAACCATTTGTATGTTTGTAAGCCGAGATGGTTATAGTCTGTTTAGTCTTATTTTCCAAGGATACTGGACTACCAGCCCTCACCGTTGAACTCCTTTTATTAGCATATTTATTCTCTCTAGCCATACCATATTGTCCCGGCTTAGGACAAGAAGGATCTTGATAAATTTTTAAGATGTCAACACCTTGAGGCTTCCTGAAATGGTCTTGTTTTTTGCTCTGGGAATAGTTAGGAATAATTGTGGTAAAATGTCCGTGATTCAGTCTGGTTTGCAGGCAAATGGATGCGGGTTCCTAACTAACCCTCGGGATGTGAGCTGTGTGCATCCCCTGCTGTGACTGCTGCATCTCTGTAACATTTTGTCTTCCTGTTGGCAATTATCCATCAGGTTTCTCTGGTACAGTGTCTAGTAGGTGCCTTTCTAGTGGTGCTTTTGGGGAATATGACATTTAGCTTTAGTGACCAGGCATTAATTGCAAGATGGTAACTAACTGGAAGTACCCGTTTTCAAGCAAGTTTTGTTCACTGCTATTTTGGGCTTCAAATGAGTAAATTGTGGTGTCTACCACATAAGTAATTTTTATCTCTTATTCCAGGGTCTTATCTAAAAAAAAAATCTCAGGTTTCCCTTACATATGAGCTCAATGGACAAAGCTTGTGTCATCCTATACTGACATAATGACTTAATTCTATATTTTCTGTGAAATTAAACACCTTTTTTTTCTGCTTTCCAGATTTCAGGTTTTCCATTAACCAGCTATATCACAGGAAATATGAGATTTTCTTCTCCTGCTCTCAAAGCTGATAACAGAAAACAACAAAACAATGGATTCAGGATAACAGTTGAAATATATTAAAGACATCCTTGCCTGCATAAACTCACTTCAAAATATGTCCCTTATTGTAGAGGTAAAAATATAAATTCCTTATCTGCCAACAGTTTTTAAATTGATAGATCAGTCTAATGCAAAATGCAAATTTGATAGATACTTAAAAAGTATATGTCATTTTCTCAAGGGTAGAGCTACCTGGGGCTTTAATGCCAGGCCTTCTAAATAGGTACAGTACATTATTGGAGAAATGAACACAGCTTTCTTTTAAATTGATGTTAAATTAAGATGCTGGACTTTGAGACGTCAATTTAATGTGACGATAGGTCAGAGAAGGACCTATTCATCCAGGGATTTCCTAGCCTTTCCAAGACATGGGAATTATTCCTCTTTCCTTACAGACAGGGAAGCTCAGGTGGAGAAGTGAAACGGTTTGCTGTCAGTCCCAAAGCGGAATAGGGAAGGAGAAAAGCTGATCTCTGTTATCTTCGGCTCAGTAGACCTGGCCACCACCTCCTCCTCCAAAATCAACATGAAACATTTCCATAGAGTGCCACTGTTCTGAAACCTTGGATGATCCCTAAAGGCACTGGGGGGTGTGGGGGTGTGGGGGTGTGGGGGTGTGTGCATGGGGCAGGGGGCACTTGTAGTCTCCATAGGCTACATACATGGCTCATTCCTCCTCATGTGCTCTGGTGATGCTTTCCCATGCTGCGCTCCTCCTGGAGTTTCCTAGCCACAAATCCTCACCTTCATACCAGTCACTCTGGGAATTCCTTTGTATTTTCTGCTCCAGAGTACCAGAGAAGAAAAGTGCCTTATTTATTCCCTCAAGGTAGGTGTTCCTCACAACGCCCTCATTTTTTTTCTCCCCACACAGGTATTTTGGGAAACTACCCTTGTCCTCACCAGTTCCAGAGTTTCTCATTTTCTGCACCAAGCCAAGGGCTTTGAAAGCTCATGTGTTCCTCCCACACCATTTCTTTCTGTCCAGAGGATGAATCATTCAGAGCATCTGTGGCAAGAAAGACAAAGCTGTGGTGGAGGTATTGTTATGCTCGGAGATGCTAGTGTGCCAGGTCATTGATGAAAAGATAATTACAGGTCAGACTGATGGTTGCTTGATGCCCAGACCAGATGCCAGGGCTTCACATATCCTGCATTACCCTCTTCTCTTTTGTTCCAGGATCAGAAGGACACTGCCTAAAAACTTTTCCTAAAATTTCAGAATTGGTTGGCTGTGATATTCAAAAGCCATCTGCATTACATCTGAACAAAGTGATGCCATTATGCTGATTGCAGGGACTTGAAAACTTCAGCTATTCATTGCCAAATGAAGAGCACAACTGGCTCGCACTGGTGAAATTCCACACAAAGTCCCGACATTCCTCTAGTCCTCTTGGGCGCTGCTGGGCTCCAGCTGCAGTCAATGATTGATACAAAGTGTGGGGCTGGAAGCAGAGTACATATGAACATGGGCCCTTGTGAAATTCAGTTTTGAACCTTCTGTGTGAGGGCTATAAAGGCAGTCTGAGCATCCAGGATGCCTTACCCTGTTAACCAAAGTCTGGGTTCATGTTTCTCTGCAAAGCTGAGGCAGCTTCCCTATCAGGTTTGTTCTATTTCACCTCCTTTGTGCTGAAATAAAATGAATTTCTGAAGTACCAGCTCTTATGTTCACTACACCTTTGCCACCCCAAAAGAATGCTATAATAGATCCCATAGACATACTCCTGAGGAAAAAAAAACAACCCATATCTAAACCGTACACCCACTGAATTATTGAAGCAGTGAGAATAACTTTGACTGCCACAAATGCAATTTTGCATCATGGTAAAACATATACATTATTTTCACATATAGGTTGCATTGTCTGTACTGTGCTGGAGGACTCATAACTCCTGTTTCAAACTGGTTTTGCATTGGTGATTTGGGAAGAATGATTACCCAGTATCATTCTGCAAAGAAAATCAATATGTTGAAACAAGAACACTTCGGTGATTTTGCTAAGTCTTTTTTCCTTACACATAATTCATTCTGTGTTACACTGGTTTGTTCTAAACATGTTTTCCTAGTGAAGGACATCACTGTCAGCAAATTCTTTGTTCCTGTATGCTAATAAACACATATCTTCACATATTCACAATCGTTTCATGTGTGTGTTTTGCTCTTTTTGAAGAAGACTGGCAGAGAACTAGACATTGCTGATGATATTCTTACTTTACCTTCCTTTTTCACGTTTTCTGAATGGGTTCAAGCTTTTATTGGCTATAAGTACTGTGTAAAGAAAAAGTTCATCCCACCCAAATCATAATTATTTGGTTGCTAGGAGTATTTTTAGCAGCACCATTTGGTAATTGTTTCCAAATACAATAGTTTAGAAAGAGTCACACTGTGGCCCAGCAGTGAAATGAGTACTGGGAAACAGTGAAATGAGTACAGGGAGGGAATGAGGCAACTCACAGCATTAAATGCAAGGGGATGGAGCTGCACAGATCTCCCACATCCCTCGCTGTTTCAGGTGGCTGGAAGAACGTGAAATGGTGGAGCTGTGGTCTCTCCCACTGTGCCCACACAACAGGGCAGGCAGCTGCTCAGGCAAGTCAGAAGGTGAGTGCTGTAGTCACCACAGATCCAGCATCTGTCATTCACTGAAGTGGAGCCATGAATAAACACACTGACCCTCACTCATGGTAGATTACTACCTCATAGTCTAGTCTGTGTACAGATTTGCTGCTCGCACAGACAAATGGTATTGCTCTTTTTATGTAGCGTATTTCCTTCTGGAGATACCTTACAGTGGAAGGAGACATAGGTGGGAAGAAAGACTTGACAGTAATCTCCAAAGAGATAACACAGTAATCTCCTAAAAAACTTACAAAAATCAAATCATTTTTTAACCCAGTTGTTGTATCATGCTACAACCTAGCTGATTTCAATTTCCCTAGTATTTTTGAGGAACATGATTTCTTATAGTTTGGGTTTCTAAAGGTTAAAAGCAGAAATAGTCTCCTCATCTGTAGCGGACCAGCTGAATACAGGCACTTCCTAGAGAGATGATGCAACCCATCTCACCTGTTCTTGCTGCTCTGCTGGAGGGAATTCTATCCCAGCAACTCTGTGCGAACACATGAAATTCAGAAAGTGCAGCTGGATGGAACCAGGAAGCGAAATAGTGCAGCTGAGTCTCATTCCCACATCAACTGGAATGCAAAAGGAAAACAAACCTTTCCAAAGGAGAAAAATAGCTGAAAAGATCTGTTTTACCTAGATTTAAGAATGTGGTTGACAAGCAAATCTTACAAAAGAGCATATTAGCACAGAGTAAGCAAATTTTATCTTGATGCTGTTTCTTTAAACTAGCCTGAACTTTGTTGGGAAAAGGTCTCAAACCATTGAGCAATTTCTGGTTTGGGCAATCTTGTTGCTATGCTTCATCGGATAAGCACAGCAGTAATTCAGAAAATGAAGCCATGCTGCATCTGTCATATCATCTAAAATTTACTTCAGTTTTGCAGGTATTTGAAGATTGTAAAATGAACCATTTGCAGTATACTGCCCACATTGGAATCTGGTCTGAACCTGATGGATTTCTATAGCTTTCCAAAGTCAGAGTCTTTCCCCCCCGCCCCACCCTGCAATATATTCCAGTCAATGACACTATTGAAATTCTGACAGTGATTTATATACAGTAACTGACTACCTTCAGATGAGGTGCTAAACAATTTTTCTGCATCAGGCTGCATTTTTCTCATGAAATGTAGCGCTCTATTGGCAGTCACTTCTCCTCCCAAACCAGAACTTTTATAAGCACTATTTTTTTATAAGCACTTTTAATTTATAAGCACTATTGACAGTTTTGCGTGGAAGGCACGGAAAAAATTTATGATAAACAATCTCAGAGAAACATCCTTAGATAGGACTGCCCACGAGTAATATTACTTACAAAAATAGTGTCCATGGCTTGGAAAAGGCTGTAAATATAGTTACCATCCTGGAAAGACAGTTATGCACAGACTTCTCTTCATACGTGCTCTCAGTCCAGTTGAAAACACTGGGACTAGTCACATGACTAAAGATAAACATGTGTCTTAAGTGTTTGCAAGACTGACATTTTCCCTGCTGAACAGAGAGACTCTATAATGAGCACCTCTCAGCTTTGCAACAGAACTTCAAGAATTTTGAAGAATTTCAGGACTGCAGGCTACTTCCATGTTAATGACCTATAGATATATGCATATATATGGGAAAGTTTACTTTCTTATTTTCACTCTGTATCAGTACCCCTTGCTAATGGTTAGCATGGGTATCCGTCATGCTGAGGGGTCAGAGCCAGCCTCCTAGATCCAGACATTACTGTATTTGGGTATGTGGGGATTATTTCTCATGGAGAATTGTCTCTATTAAAGACCATAATATTTCTGCTTTCATGAAAAACAGTCTCATATGGGGGACCTTATCGCTCTCTACAATATCTGAAAAGAGGTTGTAGTGAGCTGGGGGTTGATCTCTTCCCCCAGTGAACAAACAGCAGGACAAGAGGAAATGGCCTCTTGTCATTGTCTTGCTCCCCTGGTAGCACCAGGGAAGGTTTAGACTGGATATTAGGGAAAATTACTTTCTCTGAAAGGGTGGTCAGGCATTGGAACAGGCTGCCCAGGAAAGTGGTAGAGTCACCATCCCTGGAAGTGGTCAAAAGGCATGTGGATGTGGCACCTGGGGACATGGTTTAGTGGTGAACACAGCGATGCTGTGTTAATGGTTGGACTTGATGATCTTAGGGGTCTTTTCCAATCTTTGTTATTCTATGATTCTTTTTCCAGGCAGCTACATCCATAACTAGGTCAAACATGAACTTTGCATCCAAAAATCTTTTGCAGCTTGTGTTCCAGATGTGAAGTGCCTGTCTGCCCTTCTCTGGTACCTCATAGCCCCCTTGTCTCCTTACCATGGTGAAACAGCATGAAAAACAAGTAATCCCCCTTAAAAACACCCAAGCAAAACAGAAACCAAAAGGAAACTCCACATAGGCATTGGTAGTGTTGCCATTTTGTGTGCATGGTTAGTCCAGCATGGAAGGAATAACAGTAGGAATAAACAAAAATGTTAATTGAGTTTGGAGCGTGGGGTGAGTGGACAGGCACCTCCAAGCTGCCTTCTTTGCCCAGAGAGCTGTGGATGCCTTATACCTGAGATATCCAAGGCCAGGTTGGATGGGGCTTGGAGGAACCTGGTCTAGTGGAAGGTGTCCCTGCCCA